>NC_081551.1:15484335-15506530 GCF_901000735.1 Corylus avellana | reverse complement strand
CGAAATTACCGGGTCTTAATCGGGTAGACCCGATTACGACCCGAACCCGATAAGCCCAAACTCAATACCTGTTTTTTCGTGTCGGGTTCGCGGGTCGTGTCAAAATTGCCGGCCCTACCCAACAGTAGTAGTTCTGACAAGACTCGTTGGTTGATCACGTGAAATGTGATCGTTGCTAGTTGTCAAGATTTGACCGGCGTTGGTGTTTTGCGTTGCGCCGGTGGTTTCCGACGTATTGTTGTTGTCCGGCGAGATTCTACAGGCCTTGGTGTTTTGCAGTAAGATCTGACCGGCCTTGGTGCTGTGTGGTGAGATCTGATCTACCCTTAGTGTTTTGCGGCGAGCTCCAACCGACCTTGGTGTTTTGCGATGGGTTCTAACTAGTCCTTGTTTTTCGATGAGATCCAATGGGCCTTGGTGTTTTTCGACGAGATCCGACCGCCCGTTGCAGTTTCCAACAAGCTTTCGACCGGCGTTGAAGTATTAGCAAATTTTCTTGTTATTTTTATGAGTCTTTGTATTGTGTCATTGTGTGCTCCAAGCTATTCCAGCTTGAAGGGGAGTGTTAAGAGTATGTTTTTATATGTGTTTTTCGTTTGCATGTTTCTTCAAAGCTGAATTTATATGATTTATATGATCCAGCTTGAGGGGAAATGTTAGAAGAGTTATTAAGGTTAGTAAGTCACTAGAGTTTGAGGGTAGTCTCGTCATTGTGATATTTCCCTAATCCTATATATTAGGATGTTTGTATTAGGTTAAATATAAGCTGAATAATACATTAGCCTCCTATTCTCCCTCTAACCTTCCTACATCTAAACTATTAACAGTCACCAACTTGGACATGCCATTCTTGTAGCCAAACTGCCTTCTTCCTCCTACACCTCACACACAAACTCACCACCCATCAACACCATCTCGCGGGCACGCCACGCACAACACCACTCGGCTCCACATGCATGGGAAGCTTCCCCCCTCTTCGCACGGCCACCATCAACAACAAACATATTCCTAACACAACCACCCCACCTCACGACTGAGCCTGCTCACGCACCCTAAAGCACACGACCATTGCACAACACTAAGCACAACCCACACTGCATGGCAATTGGCACAGTACTGAACTCCAACGGTCCGCCGCACTGCCGCAAGACACCTTCAGACCACCACAAGCAGCATGGTGACGACACCCCCATGTTCAAACATGCACCCGCTTCAATTGAGGTTTTTTCTTTTGGATGGGTTTAACGAAAAGAGAATGGTAGGAGAAGACAAAATTTCAAGACATAGAACAGAAAGATAAAAATCCAAAGATTTTTATCTCTTGAAAGTCAGAAAATAAAGCCAAAAAAAAAAAAAAAAAAAAAGGATAAATTGTTCGCTTCAAGAGAAGTGAACCTCCAAATAATCACTTCCAAGAGATCAACCTCCAAATGTCTTAAGGCAAAGTTGTATTTCTTTTCTATGAATTGGTTATATGGCATCTAGAATCTTGAATAGAGAAGAATTACGCTTATTTTGAAAATAGAAATAAATGCAGATTTAAAAAAATAAAAAGAAATAAATGAAAAATGTTGGGTTTCCTAACAAAATTATACCTATTATAAGATAAGCACCACGTGCCTCTGACCTTATCTTCTCCTAAATGTTATGCAAAACGATAAATTGGTAGATAGTTTTCTAGCTGTGAATTAGTCTGTACTTAAAACACTTCTCCTAAAAATTAGGTCATAATTCCGAATTGTAAATGACTCCAATTTATGGAATCAAGTGCTAGACACTGAAATAAATTCATTTCTGTTGGGCATTGGGCACAGGAACATCCTCATTAACAGGTGGGGTTCACGGGAAAGTTTCAACATGCAAAATTATACACAGCCACCCTCTCTTTGTGGATACACCAATAGGATTTGGCTTAGGTGCTGCTGTAGTTTTTTTCACAGTCCAGATTTAATTTCAAATGATGAATTACAGTGAAGTAGTATGGTAATGATTGGAAATCTTTCCAAGGTATCAAAAGTAAAACATTTGTATGAGTTGTCTAGCATGTGCTCCTACAGAAAAAATACAGTGGCAGACAGAATCCCAATAAGCTGATACAAATCATCACTTAAGAGGGGGCTCATGCCAAAATGCCATAATCAACAACAGCCAACAAGGAGAAAAGGTCAACCGCCATTAAAATAATGCTATATATACAAATGGTAAACCTGTAGCAAATGGAATGCCTAAAGAAACATTTTACTTCACTGCAAAGAAAAATAATGATGTGATGATGTGGAGTTTTAAAAATAATGACAAAATTGTAAATCCCATATGCCTTCAAGAAATTTTCTAGACTACAAATCTATAATCAACCATGTACCACTTAATTCCACCAACCTAGTTACCCTGGATAAAAGCAAGCCACTTGAACAATGCCCATTGACTCCACTGCTCAATGCTCTGGAAGTGAATAAATTTTCAAGTAAAAATTCCCAAAAGATAGCATTAATAATTTATTTAATGTACCACAATATACAAGAGTTGGCACAAGTAATGGTTCATGAAACAATCACTTTGTTCATCATATTGTTAATTGAACAAGATTTGTCCATACCTGGCCCTCTTCAGCTCTGAACTTTGTAAAGATATTGGAAAAGAAGAAAAAAAGCCAGTTCTGTAATGATTCGGTAACCTGCAGCTCCATTAAAACTATGTACAAACTTATTCTCATGACTATGCTCTGATGTTTGCCGAGAAACCCTAAAAGATTTTACCCCAAGACGGGAACCGGATTCTTAATCTTTTCCACCTGCTCCTTACCAGCAGTGGGTGCAAACCTAATATGTGTTCTGGCATGAAGTCGTGCCTAGTTAATATACCCACCACAGGGGCTCTCTGCAATTGAGAAGCAAGGGATTTAGGTGAGAATAGTAAATGAAATACTACACAATGTTTAATAGTATAATGAAGAAATGTAGTTCCTCAGGACCATATAAGTAATAGCAGCAGTCATTACAATACACCATATCAGACAAAACCAGCCGTACTGAATAATAAGAAGGTCCAATAAATTTAAGTGAAAACTACCTAGACCACCAGAAATGAATGAAACTAGATTGATAAATAGCCAAAACTGCAAAATGTGGGAAGAAAAAAAAAAGGAAGAAGAAGAAGAATTTTCATGAAAAATTCATGGAAGTCCAAAGGAATTTAAATAAGCGGAGGAAGAGTAATACACATCAATAATCGAAGGTATCATTCCAGGAAGACAAGAACGCTATCTGCAATTTCCAAGATAAGAGAAAAGAATTTGGCAAATTATTGAAATACATGCATAATTTAAGTTGCACATTTAACAGGATAACAGCCTATACATTTGGGACTAAAACAACAAAAGAAGATAAAGATACAAGACCAATGCAAGCAAAGCAGAAAATCATCAAATTAAGCTACAGCCTATGTATTCGTGGGTCATTTCAGCTATAATTTATAACCTACAGGTGTCTAAGATCACCTTATATCCCATAAAAGGTGTAAAATTAGGAAAATAAGATAAGACTAATACTTACAAGAGAGATCTTGGGTATCACCAGCAGGTGCCTTAAACCGACTTCTCGAAAAAGTATGAGAGCCTTTGCTAGCGACATTGTCTCCACAACAGTATAAGGAGAAGCATTAGTAAAAGGATGTAAATCTATGAACATTTCCATCTCTTCCTCAGTTAATCCAATATCTTCTATCTTGTCACCATTGCCTGAACCCCTCTTTGCAAAATCCTCCGCTGAAAACTGCTTCCAGGCATCAATGCCTGTTGGGACTTGGGTGGATAAGAAAGCTTTCTTCTTTAACAATGTAATAAGGTGAGCTCGTAGGATTATACCAAAAAGAACTGGGGATTCGGAAAGCGGAGGCTCATCAATTACAGGGAAGCCATTGTGCTTTGTAGTTCGAAGAACATGTACTATATTACTTACCTTCTCAATGCCATTAAAGAGCTGCAGCGGGCCTGTGACAATGTCACCTACTGTCAGCTGCCTCATATATGGCTCAGCATGAGTCTCAAGATAAGGAAAACCCTTGGCTTTCATGATAAGGTCATAGATATTGCCATTGAAAGCATCTGCTACAGTCTTGGAAACAAGAAGCACCAGCATTATCAATGGCAGCAATAGTAGATTATTGGTCAATTCTAGGATAATTACACAGAGAGAAACTGTCATCCTCATAGACCCACCAAGAAAGGAAGCAGCACCAAGCACAGCATAAAGGCCATGGTTAAGATTAGAGTGTGAACCAAGTAACATTCCAACCAGACGTCCATAAGATGCACCAGTAACAATAACAGGCACAAAGAGACCGGCAGGAGCAACAACCCCATAGCTAAAGATGCTTAAGAAAAAGCAGGTGATAAAGAATATAAGAACTGAGGAGTGTTGGAACTCGGAATCGGTGCCTTTACTAAAAAGATTTCTGATAGCATCATCATTTGTGTTAAAAATGAGACTTGCAAGATCATTGTAGTAACCAGGAGGACACTGGAACTTCTTGTAGTTACCAGAGCGGCCTATTGTAGGACAGGCTTCAGTTGCATCAGCTGGACAAATTCGGCAAGATGCAAGCCATGGTAATCCGAAAAGAAGACAGGATGTGAAAATGGAGATCAAGCAAGCAAGAAAAATTTTGTTAAAAATGCTTTTCCTGGAAAAGTCAAAACATAAGAGTGATTTCAGCAAATATGACTCCACAATGTTTTTATAACACTAGAATGGTGCAAACATCACAAAGCAAAAGAGGGAGCTTACTCATTAATGAGAGTGTATATTCGGAGAACCTTATCCAAAAGAAAATTATATAAACTACCCAATATGCCCCCTATAATACCAAGGGCAAGCACAGGAGGCACATCGTCAAGATGATATGAAATATTGGCTGAATACACATCGAACATTATCAGCCCCCCTGTACCAAATAGTCCGCATTTGCCACTTAAACAAAGATCAATGAAAGCACGGAGTACAATTGCAACAACAGCTGTTGTAAAGAAAGCTCTCCAAAGAAGGGCACTTCTCCACCTGCAGAAAATAAACTCAGTGCTTCATAAATAAGGAATAAAGGTGCTTTTTATTTTGGCATTTTTCATCCTTTCAGCTGCACCAATACATATAAGTTAAACAACGGATGGGGCATTTTCACATCATTTACTGCATCTGTGAAGAGGCTATGGCCGGCATGAGTAATCAAAATTGTTCAACACTTATATAATAGCCAGTCATCAATTGGAAGCGGGCATGGTGATGAATTGCGATTGGTCTAAACCTTTGACCAGCAACTTATTGTGACCCGCTGCTTGATCATATCTATTTTGATGAATAATAATTTACTAAAAGAAAAAGGCAAAAGCCCTCATACACGAAAAGTATACACGAGAGACAAACACCCTAAATGCATCAAATATAAAAAATTTCACAAGATCTAAAAGATTCGAAGAGAAGAAATTAAGAACATAAATTACAGCCCAATCCAAAAGGGATCTCAAAAAAGATTATCAACTAGCCAATCTTTTTTCTATTTTCTCAACAAGCCCATCCCAAATCACTTTTGACTCAAAAAGAAGCAACCAGGGAAAGTCCCAAATATTTCATGGGTAGAAAAGAGATGCTACAAATAAAAATATTGGTCAATTCTTCCTGATGCGGAACCTCCCCTACTGCGAATAATTCAGATTTCCAAAGATTGACCACCAAGATCGAAACGGCCTCAAAGCACAAGAGAATGTGACCCAAATTATTGATTGATCCCCATTTGCATCATATAATAAGTGTAATGTCTGCAAAAAGAAGATGGGATATTTCCAAAAGGGCAGCGTTTTGGATGTCTACCCAGAATCCTAACAAATAACCCCTAATCGTAGCTCTAAAGAGCAACCTACTGAGAGCCTCCATGACAATCACGAACAAGAAAGGCAAGAGCAAGTCCCCTTGGCAAAGGTCGCAAGAACTACCAAAGAAACCATTCAGACTACCATTAATCAAGATGGAAAACTGGGCCGTGGAGATACAACCATACATCTAATTCCTCCATTTAGAACCAAAACCAAGACACCCCAAGAGGTAGAAGAGAAACTCCCAGTTGACAAGGTCGTGGGCATTTTCCAAGTCCAGTCGCAAATAACTCCAGGAATTCCCAATTTCAACTTTCTGTCTAGACATCAAATTCCCACATTGCAAAGGTTAACTGAGTCAACCCAACCGTTTCCTCTGAGAAGCAAGTAATGTTGAAGCCTCCCCTGACACACCAAGGAAGTTCCCACCAATTGAAAACCCCATATAGCTCCTCCCACAAATACTGCTTTTCGAATCAGCATAGGGACCATAGACTCCTAAAAACAACCAAATGAACTGGTCCAGAACATATTTAAATTTGCAGGAGATAGCGAAAGTGCTCACTGCCTCTTCAATGCATTCCACTACCCGTTTATCCCACATTAAGAGAATACCACACGAGGCTCCTGAGGCCGGCAGAGTAGTCCACCACATGAAAGATTCACCCCACAAATCTTGGGCAATACCGGCAAAAATCCACTCCATTTTTTATTCTTGAAAACACATTATGTCAGGCTTCTAATTTTTCAATAAATTGCTAATGATGAACCTTTTCTCTGAGTTGTTAAGACCTCTAAGATTCCAACAAATAATTTCTTGGTTCATAACGGGGTAAAAGCCTTACCACAACACTGAGGTTTGGGAGAGTTCCTTTAGGATTCATAGTTCACTGAGCAAGACAAATTGAGAAGTTCCCTAACTCTAACACTGCTTCATATCTCTTATTTGATGGCACCCGGCGTTCTTTTGTAACCCTTGCAGTTGGATTCAATTGTAGAGAACTCTGAAACCTCCTGTTCAAAACCTTCATAAGAAACCCTCCAAGAAATATCTAACCCATACATGAGCTCTCATTTTTTTCTCACTTAGGGGGTTGAAAAGTTAAGAGGGAATTCACGAGAGTGACATAGAGGGCACCCTCTTTGCAAGATGAGTAAATCACAATAACGGGACGACAAAGGATCGGCTAGGTTAGTTCCCTCAAAAAAATTAAGCTTTTTCCCTCGGAAAAATTAAGCTCATCCCAACCAGAACTAAACTCAAAACATCTGGATCTTCTGACTACAACAATCTTTTGCTCCTCTCAAATTCACGAGGGACCCCACTAAAGAAAGCAGCCAAAGGGAGAAGCCTAATGTTGATATCAGAGAGAAAGAGCAAATTTTAGCAAGAAGGCATGGGGGATTTATGGCGAATGGAACACACCTCAGAGTCCATCGCCGATGGTGAAGACCCAGCCACTGGCGAAACTATGGCCATACTCGCCATCTCAATCTAACGCTCGACCCCTAACCTAAAATTGCAATTCACCAATGATTTGTAACCCAAAGAGGTTTGGTTTGAAGAGAGAAAGAGCAATGTCTACCTAATAATGATCCAAAAGGACCTTACGCGAGAGAGAGCGAGAGAGAGAGAGAGAGAGAGAGAGAGAGAGAGAGAGAGAGAACACGAGAAACACAACTCAGGCTACACACAAACTACCAATTGCGGGTTGTTGCCCGTTGATATTTAGGCCTTCAAATAGCACAGGTATGAAGTCCATTCCAACACAAAACCGTAGATTGAAGCCCACTGGTCACAAAAGAGTAAGAGGGTTGTGAAAACTTGACAATGGGCCCGTTGTTAAAGCAGTCCCCTTAGACAAGAATGGCCTTAGCTGACTTGGGCTAATGGAATCAACTAGGTCTGAAGCATTGAAATAGTTGTTGGATGCTATGCCCCCAGGCCCAACCTGCTATGAGGCCTTGTAAATTTTGCTTAAGCGTGCAATCCATGCGGGAACCAGCTGTGCTTTTCCCCAAAATATGTGTCACTTTCCTCTCATCCACACAAACTTTCAAATGAGGATCGTTGCCAGCTCCAAATTTCCTTGAGGAGTATTGAAGACATACTCTTTTGGACTTATGTAGCTTCCACATAGGGATGACCATTGTGCCAGTTTACTGCCCTCCCGTCTAGTTTTGGCAATTTTCCAACAGTGCTAAGGACAGCAAAGCCGACAACACTGGATAGTTGTGTTGTTGTACTATGGGCGTACCTAGCAAACCTAACTTTTTGGAGCGCCGCTACAGGAACCCCTCTGGCACCCCTATCGTTTAAACTGGTCAAAACACCTTATCCGACCACCACCTGAGCAAAGCAGCAATCCACAAAAACATTTTGAGATTGGTGAAGGTAAAACAATGGTCGGAGGTGCGCGATTCACAAAGGCATACAAAGATAGCAAGTTCCGCAGCACCGCCACAAACCCACATCATCCTCATTTCTTCTTGCCTTTGGGGATGAGAATAAAATTGTTCCGCCCATCGCTGCTAAACTCTTCAATGGCCATGTAGCTCCCTTGATGATTACTACATCACTGGCTTAAGAAGGCGCTTTGAGAATCACGAAACTTACGAACGAGGCCCACACTATTTTCCAACTTTGCCAAATCATCAACTGTTAAGAGCAACCAAAAAACTTCTCTCTACTATTCGCAACCTGGAAGAGTTTCTCCTTGTTAAAGTAATGATTAAGTGATTAAATTTACTTCTTCCTATCAGCTTAAGTTTTAGAACAAATGGTAATTTAACATGGTATCAAATTCAAAGGTCCTAAGATTGAATCTTGACCCTGTCAATTCACCTCCATTTAAATTAAATATTTCACGCGTTGAGCCTCAATTATTAAAATGAAGTTTGAGCCTACACATGAAGGAGAGTGTTAAAGTAAGGATTAAGTGATTAAATTTACCTATTCCTGTTAACTTAAGCTTTTGGGACAAATGATAATTTAACTCCCCCTAGCTCGAAGATGACCTCAAATGATTTTAATTCTACGTATAAAAAATAAAAATAAAAACTCCCCATGTGGCCTCCACACCAAACATCTTCGACAACATTATCCTCTGACACCCATAATCAACCTCGAACCAAAGATGCTAAAATACGAAGAAATCCGAAACACCAATACAAAGGGATAGCAGGAGGCCTTTACACGCACCGGGGAGAGAGAGAGAGAGAGAGAGAGAGGCCTTGGAGATAAATTTGCTGCTGCTTGATCATATTGTAAACAGTTAAATACACGCATTGACCAAAAAACAAGGCAATAAACAAGACTCCAAAAAAAAAACCAAAAAGGAATAAGACACATTCATTTATGCCATGACATTAATGATCTCCAGTTCTTCCTATGTAAAGTAAGCTAAAAGAACTGCACAATTTTTGCGTTTTGAAATAATTGATCTAGGCATGGGCAATGTGTTTGCATATCTGTCAAGTTTCTAACTCTCAAATCAAGAAAAAATTTCCAGTTTTTTATATGCTGTCAAAATGCCAATTATATATGCTTCTTTCTATACATAAACAAATAACAAGTAATTAAATTCTGAGCGACCGTATAAGTGTCAAATTCTAAGTTTTCGACAAGATCCAATAGGTTAACGTACCAAGAAGCCATCTCTTCAAGAGCAAACAGCACACCACCAACAGGGGAACGGAAAGCAGCAGCAATTCCAGCTGCTGATCCACACGTTACAAGATCTCGTCGGTCTCTATCATTCTTGAAAAAACGAAGCCATTTGCATGTTAAACGGTATTTCTTCGACCCACCCTGACCCAGCAATGATGCAATGCATGCACCAGTATGGACCATGGGCCCTGCCTTTCCCACAAGTAGTGATGATGACACTGCAGAAATGCTGCCAATTATCTGTTCATTGAGCAGAAAAAAGTAAGAGACTCTTGCCATTCTCCAAAACAATGACTAATCCTGTTTCCATAAATTAAATATAAATATTGAACATGGCATAACAATATCTAAGGTATTTGAAGAACTCAACTACTCGTTGCGACACCCTAACATGGGGAAGATGGATTGCCTACACTAAGTGGGTGGATTAGAAAAGTGTTCATGAGTGCTAAGTCTCATATTGGCTCCTTACTAGGTAAGACTATGTTTGGAGAGTTTCAATTATAATTTGACTAGTCTTTTGGAGTGATAGCGATGATGTGACTAGCACTTTTCCTATGTCGTGACAAATGGTATCTAAATAACCTAGTAATAGAATGCGAGGCTGAGGTACTACATGACACATATCTTGACGAGGACATCAGGAATTTGATGTGGGAGATTGTGGCACCTCAACATTGGGAAGATGGATTGTCCATATTGAGTGGGTGAATTATAAAGGCATTCATGGGTGTAAAATCCTACACCGGTTCTATACTAAGTGATATTGAGCTTTATAAGTGATTCTAGAAAGCTTCAATTGTGACTTGACTAGTACTTCTGGAATGATAACGCAAATGTGGCAAACATTTTATGTGGGTCGTGACAACTCAATAGTTAGCAACATTTGAAAAATGTCTAAGAAATACCATACGAGAAGATATGGTTATTCAATAACCTAAGCTGAAAACAGGAACCTTGAATTTCAAAGCTAATCCAACAAGAGGCATGCATAGATTGTATTCAAGAGACTAAATTAAACAAAAATAACTTCTTCCTTTCCTATAATTAACAAAAATAACATTTTCTGCACATGGAATGCCTTCTATACGCCAATTTAAAGATCTAAACTCTAGCTCAAAAAAATAAAGATCTAAACTCTAAATAACCATGAGATTTAATCATAGAAAACACACGTTTAACACAAGCAGATAACAAAAGCTGCATAGGAGAAATACTTCTTATTTCTTTAGCAGATTTTGCTAGGAAAACTTCATATGCTTCACCTCACAGAATAGTTGATTCAAGAAAGTTGGCAAAATCACCTCGTCTTGCATTTATTAAATATAACAAAAGGAATTTTCACACTAATCAGCAGGCCCATGACACCGATCTTATTGAAAACGGAATGCAAAGCAAGCCATAGAATCCAAAAATTATCACTAACAAGCCAAGAAACACCAAAAATTTGCTACCTTAACAAACAAAGTCCGTAAGGAAAATATTCCGGGCGCATCCACGCCATTCAAGTATGCCTTCACTTCCGGAATACCCGACCCAGCAGCCGCCGGTGCTATAAACGCCGTAATTATAGACGCAAAGAGAGTCAGAACCAAATTAGACACCGAAAATACAAGAAATGCCATACCATACCTGCCACCAGATTTCCCAAACCCATCAATATTTTACCCCAAAAAACTCACTATAACAAAACACAACCAAAAACAAGAGCAAGTTTCCATTTTTCGAAAATTATCCCTGTTCTTTCTCAGGAAAATTGAACAGCTTCCATGAAACCGAAGCCAAAAAAAAAAAAAAAAAAAGCAGAGTGAAATGAAAAAGACCTACTCTCCAACATCATGTTGGAGGTGACGACGAACTTGACGCCGGCGAGATTCTCAACGGCGAGATTGTTGCAGAAGCCGACGACGCTGACGGTCAAGCCGATAAGGAAGCACAAGAGCCACTTCATGCATATGTACTGCAATATCTGCAACTTCCCTTGGCTCCTCCAGTCCTGCTTGAACATCTCGTTCTCGAATATCCTGCACCCCCATTTTCCCAAACCACAAAATCAACATTTTTTCAAGCAATTACGATTCTGCTATTCGAAGAATAAGAAAGGCGGTTGGAACTTGGAACCTACTCGTAGTCGAGGCTCTCGATGGGACAGACTTTGGAGCCGACGATGGCGACTTGGGAGGTGGAGTTGGGAACGGATCGTTGCGCCGAGAGCAACGAAACGGTGATGGACTCTTCCTCCACATTGGTGTCGCCGGTGGTGCTGCCGGACATGGTTGTCCAGTACAGTCTGGATAAACAGAGAGAGAGAGAGTTGGAGAGAGTTTTCAATTTCGAGATTTGTGAAGAGGGTGGAAGAAGAAGTAGTAGTCGTCACAAAGTAAAATTCAACTTCTCTGTTTTAAATAAATAAGAAGGGGAGGGGGGGAGTGACTCAGTGAGTGAAAACACACCGACGGTGACACCTTTTATTGTACAATTTGCCATTTGGCAGCACAAGATTGGATGACTGTAAATTTATACTGACACGGGTAGGTAATGTTACAGTTGCCATTTCGGCCACGGATTAAAAAGGAAAGAATACATGCCTTTTCCGTGCACCGAGAGTTATCTGGAGGGATTATTTTTTATAATTATTAATTCTTTTTTTGTAAGTAAATATAATTATTAATTCAACCGTCAACTATCATTTTCTTTCTAATTGTGTAAAAACACACAAAAAAAAAAAAAAAAAAAACTATTTTAAACCAAACGGTAAAAAATTGTGGAAAATGAATTGTTTGACATTACCTTTTTTAAAAAATTCCGTAAAAAATTCTTTTTTTCAAAGAGAAAACCTTGAATCCGGATGAGCTTTAAAATGCTACTTTTACAGTTCCCACTCACAAACTGATATTTGTTTGAGCAAACACAAAACAAATCAACAAAAATATCATACACCCACACACACAATATTTTGAGCTTCATGGCTGGGTGGCGGGTCACTTCAGACCCGTGGGGCGGGTCACAGCCAAACCCGTGGATTTGGCCGTGAGTCATATTCTCCAGCGCTTCTTCGACACTAGAGCCACTTTTTTCGTCTTTTAGGGTGATAAAATCCCTAAAGTGTTCACTTTCTCCCTCTCAGTTTTAATTTTGAATCAAAAAACGAGTTTTAAGGCATTAGAAACATGTTTTAAGGCATTACAATCGGGTTTAGATGCATTAGAATCGGGTTTTGAGGCCGGTCACAACGGTTTCAGGCAGTTCACGGCGAGACTCACATTGTGGGTCTCACCAGAGCTAAGGTTGGGTCTGGAGGGAGGGTTTTTTGGTCATTTTTTCACTTTGATTTACTTTTTTTTCTCACTTTAGTTTTTTGCAATTTTCTTGAGATGATGATGTGTCAAAAGAGAATTGGAGGCTACAAAATGCCCATTTTGCAGATGGTCCGGACCTAAGGGGCTTTCTTTTCAAATTATAGTTAAGAAAGTAAAAAATCTGCGTTTTTAAATCTAATGGTTGATTTGTAAGATAATATGTGCCTCCAAACAGGGTTGGAGAAATTTTCTCTAATTTAATCTATAAAAATAACATGTGTTTTAAAAACATGTGAGATGCACATGTTTTTTTAATAGTAGGAACAACGTTGGAATTAATCTTATTAAAAACTCATGTACATCTCACATGTTAATAAAAAAATGACACATGTCATTTTTATAGATTGGATTAGAAGAAGTTTGAGTTGGAGGAGAACTTTGTCTATGAGAAAATGAGAAATATAGGCAAAATATTTACACTAATTATTTCTCTTTTGAAAATTCACAATTTTAAATACTAAACCACAATTTAAAGGTCAAACTCTAATTTTAAAAATCAAACTGTGATTTTGCCAAATACTTTAACTGTGTTTTTAAAAATTATGTTTTTAAATCACACATTTTAAAATTATTATTTTTAATCACAAACCCAAACAAATCTTTAGAAGATGCTATTTTTTTTAATATGTAAATTTAATTAATTAATGCTTGAGCTTCTTGGCATTTTTATAAGATGATTTCAGTTTTTTTTTTTTCTTTTTTTTTTTGTGATTTTGAGAAGTCCAACGATAATTTCTAAAAACAAATAGTAACTTCTTATATTTGGAAAAAGTTTTAACTATTACTTTATGGCCTGTTTGCGAATGGCTCTGGAACAGTACTGTTCTAGGGTTGGTACTGTAGCCTTTTTTTAGGGATAAGTGTTTGATTGGTTTTAGTAAAAATGTTTTGTGGGGAAAAGTGAAAAAATATATTTTATATGAAAAAATATAAAAAATTTGTTTTGTAGTGATTTTTTTATTTAAATAATAATAATAATAAAAAGATTGATGTGGTATATGAAATGTTGAGATTAATTTTAAAGTGAAAAGAATTTTTTTTTTTGGATTGAAAGAGGCCTTGGAACGGTACCATTCGCAAACACACCCTATGTTACTCTAGACTGATTTGTATATTATTGACGTCATATATTCCTTTTGGTTTATATAAAAATAAAAAAAGTATATTTGTCAAAAAGAAAATAGTAAAAAGTAATATAGACCAAGAAGACGCGTGGCTTTGATGAATGAGACTCACCGGTGACCACTGACCACCAACTTTTTATGGAAGAGTGAGCCCTGAGACAAGGACACCCAATCCAAGCTGTGCTTTTCATCGTTACGTCAGCCACGGGTTACATAAATCTCTCCTCGGGATTCTCTATAATTGTAAATACACCCATAAATCTCTCCTCGGGAGTATCTATAATTGTAAATACACCCATAAATTTTATAAAAATCTATTATTAATAAACAATTAAAGTACAAATACAACAACCACATCATTCTTATTCTCATTTGAAAAAAGAAAAGGAAAAAAAAAAAAAAAAAAAAGGTTATATGTTATATGTTATTATTTTATAGACATCCCTCCTCTTAATCAAATCTAAAATCCAAAAGAAATAAGGAAGAGAAAATAAGAATAAGAATTATTGGAAAACGCTAAGTGTTTTTCTAATATTTTTTGGTGTCCTTCCAACTGTGATGTGATTTTTAAAATTACCAATAGATTAAAAGTCAATAATGATAATCTCAAATTCAACAATAATTTAAAAAACTACATTACAGTAGAAAAGACACCAGAAGAACACTAGAAGAAACCTACAATTTTCCAAAATTATTTATCAGATGACAGATATCTTACTCAAACTATCACATAATTGATAATGTCATCAAACTTTAGATTATAACAATGTTCATTTTCAAACCACTAAAAAATTGTCAATGTTCCTAAACCGGAACACCAAAAAAAAAAAAAGCCCTAAGGAGTTTTAAATAAGACAAAAATATCCATATAAATATGAAAACTTAAAAAATAAAAACTAAAAAATAAAATAAAAATAAAGGGGTAGTTGGGTAGTTTGGCCACCCTCAATTTGACTAAAGAGGTTTTTTTTTTTTTTTTTTTTGAGATATTGTAAGACAATATGAATTAGGTGATAGTTTAGGGATACATGAGCTTTTCCTTCTTCTTTTTTAAATGAAGTTTTATCTCACAAAAAAAAAAAAATTACAAATTTTATGTCTATGCTAGTTGTTGTTTGTTGGGGCTTTGGATTTTTTTTTAATTTATTAATTAAAGATAAATGATAATGAATTTAAATTTTCCACGTTTATGGTATATAGGTTAGAAAACTCTAGAAGTAATTGAAACCATACCACATCTCGCATCAAGTGTCCGTATAGGGTTGTTCTGACGAGGCTTGAAACTTCCTATGTTGGGGATGTTTGCGTGTAAGCCAAAGATTGGTAGTTGCCTTCTGGTTTCCCAACTTATTTTTCTCATTTTTTTGGTATTTCTACTATATCAAGGATAAAGAGACTAGAGAGCTTACACAATAATAACAATTATATTCTTTTGTCATCAACCCTCTCAATTTCAAGTTAATTTAACATGAAAATCAATTCAACAATATTCACCATTTTTGGATACGTTGTAATTAATATTGCCGAGCATTAAGCTTATTAATTACATGTGTTATTCAAAGACTGATTTTTACTGTCATATCATCTCAATTATATGAGAATAAAGGTCAATTAGAATACGGTCATGGACAAAAATAAAAGAATGATGGGTATTGGTGTTATTGTGAGAGATAGCAGGAGTGAGGCAACGTTGTCAACGCCAAAAGCTCACATCATTGCTCTTGATATTGCAGAAGCCATGGCGGAAGGGTGGTACTGACGTAGAATGGAAGGAGAACAACAGAAAATAGATAAATAATAATATAAAAGATAAATAAACCACGTTGATCAAAGTCTTACGAGTTAACAATGAGATTTTGGTAGAGTCTCACCACTAAGATGAAGAAAGCAATCATACCTACAAGAAAACATCTTTTTTTTTTTCAATATTTCTTAGGATACAAAATAACACTACCATAACCCTAAATTGATTGACTTTTGGGCCAAGCCCATTATTAAATTATAAAATAACTATAAACTTATTTTGACTGACTATGGGTTAAACTCATTATTAAGTTACAAAATACATTAACTTGTTAAAATATAAGACCTAAATAATCAATAAAACGACTAATTTATTCTTTTCACATCATGCATTAATTACTTAAATGAGATGCTCTCCAAGTAATGCAGGCAGCAGGCACTGAAAAAATAGGGAAGCAATTAGAGTTGGTATGGACATATTATTGGTGAAACTGGAGGGGTGTTGAGCATTGAACTCTCTTCCTAGTTAGAAGACGGTGAATCATGTTAAAAAAACTCTAAATGGTGCGGCTCGATGCCCTTCAAAGGAAGCGTTAACAAATCAGGAAGGAATATCTTCTTAATGAGGCAGCTTTTCAATGAAATTCTTAAATTATTATAGTTAAGCATTGTACTTGAGATGATGATGATGATGATATATATATATATATATATATATATATATATATATGAATTTGCTCGTTCTCCTTTTTTTAAAAAAAAAAAAAAAAGAAAAGAAGAAGAAAAAAAATCATTACTCATAAATAAAAAGATATCATTATTAATAATGTTAGTGTTTAAGGATAATTCAGACAACAGTCACGTTTCACGACATCAAGGAACCAACAGAAAGTCACAGCAACAACCAGCAGAAAGTCAGCAACAATCAGCTACGGGCCTACGGCAGATAAGGGATAACTTGTATGATTTGGTTATCATTGTATATTTGAATTCAAATTTGTACAATATGAAATCTCTTATTTTGAGTTTCGTAGGATAGAAATGTTAGTAACATAATATATCTAATTAAGTATATAGTTAGGAGTCATTTTTTACCATTAGCGTGACTTTTAAAACCATTAATGAATTAAAATTCAATAATAATTTATGACAAATTTGATGATAATTTTAAAATTCACGTTAATTTTTTTTTTTTTTTAAACGAAAATTTGTAAATTTCATTAATGAAATATGAAAAACATAAAGTTCTTACAACACAAATCATATAACTCTTACAACACAAAGCATTAAGTTCTGAAAAATCATAGTCAAATGCTATAAGGTTACAAAGTTATAGATACAATCAAAAAAATATTTCCATTAAATACATATCTATGACTTCAAGCTTCCGCTAACTTATGCATAATTACAGGTAAGGAACAGATCTGCTCCGAGCATACTAGATTTAAGATATGGGTAACCCAAATATCAAAAAAATAAAAAATTGGCCGTGAGAGATTAACTCCCACACCGATCTACTCCTCCTTGGCTCGAAGGTCAGCTGATAATTCCATTATCGACCTAAAGGCCAGGACAAAAGAATAAAAAATCAAAAAACAAAAAAAAAAATTCCCACAAAAGCAGCAACGGAGAAGCACGATATCGTAGACATCTACAGGAAGACACGCCTTAGTTAATGAAGACGATCAGATCTAAGATTGAAGAAATTAGATCATAGATCTACAAACTAGATCTAAAGTAAATCTGTCAAAAACAGAGACCATAGAGAAGACACTACTAAGCATTGTTACCAAGAAAGGGAGATGATGGAAGATCTATATCTATATCTAGATATAGATCTTCCATCATCTGTGATTTATTCTTTGGTGTTGCCTGGAGGAAGAGAGTTCTAGAGAAAAGGCAGTGCCTCACAAGGGAGACGTTTATCATTATTCATTTTCACTATATGTTTACGTACCTTTGTGGGAGGCCTATGTTACCTTAAATTAACGAGTAATGCTACATGTCACCCTCGTATCTTTTTTGTGTCTCTCCAAAATTGATGTGATTTTTAAAATTATCATTGAATTTAATGGTAATTTTAAAAGCCACATCAATTTTACTATGACACAAAGAAGACATAGGGATGTCATTTAAAATTACTCTGAATTAACTTATTTTTTCCTTCTTTCTTTTTCCTAACTTCCAAAATAAGAAATAAGAGGAAGAAATATCTTTTGCAGTTTTTGGTTCAACGATCCTTTACAAAATCTGCCATGTGACTACCTAACAAGGAGTAGAGGAAGTAATGGTCTAAGTCTCTAAGATGTCAATTCTAGAGACTTGCTTAGAAGAAACAAACACCACTTCCTCAATTATTGTTGCTCAAATTTTAGAAGCAATGAAAAGCCATTCATATTATATTTTTATCGCAGAATATTGATGTAAAAGCTATTCTAACCAACCATATAATATTGTAAAATAAAAATATAGCATGTAATATTACTCTTAAACTAAAGGGAAAAAAAAAAAAAATCATATTTAGCCATTAAATTTTTATTTTATTTGAATTTAGTCATTGAGTTTTCAATTTCAAAAATATGTTACTCTGTCATTTTATCGTCAAAGTTAACGGATTGTCATTTGCCACATTTCTCATTCGACACGTCATGAACACTTCGATGTAATGCCACGTTAACAACGGTTAAGTCATTCATATAAAAAGAAACGCCCCACAAAAAAAAATCTATATGGCATGTAGAACTTAGAAAAACACAAAATATGAGAACCTAATGAGCAAACTAACAAAAGACTTCGGTTCCCATTGACGTGGCATTGCAATAGGGTGTTGAGATGGACGTTAACGTGTCAAATGAGACACATGTAACATATGATAAATTATTAATTTTGACGGTAAAGTGATAAAAATATTTGTTTTAAATTTAGGTAAAACTATATGACCTTATTATTAAATTGAAAATTCAAACATGAGAATTAAATATGAATTTTTCCTAAACTGAAATGAATGCCCAAAACAATGGTAATTCATTTAAAGTTTCAAGAGCTTTGAAAAGGCATGGAGGGTAGGCATTTTCAGCAGCTTTTCACTTGGCCATATTTGCCAAAAAAGTAAAATGGCAGCTTCCCCACTTGAGTACTTCCCACCATATTTTCATATGACTTTAGCCCACATCGCACTTTATGTGGTTGTCTTCATAAAAGATATCAATCATGGCTGTCAAAATCTAATGCAAAAGAAAACAAGTGATGAATTTGCTGGCCCTCTGGCTTCTTTTCTTTCGTGGTGACTACTTTATTAGCATATTACTTGAAGCTCTTTCTAGGAGAAAGTGATGGATTTGTTTCTTCTATATTAAGCAATTTGTTTCTTAATCTGTATATGGAAAATGCATATTTATAATTGAATAAGGCCGGTTAGAATGAGAAATACAATAAGAGAAACTCATGAAAAATATTACAGAATAAAATTAACATATATGGAGAAATAAGGGCCCCATTTGCTAATAGTGCGGAACGGCACTGTAGCTGGAACGGTACTATTCCAACTGCAGTACCATCCTTTAAAATTTTTTTTTTTTTTCTTTAAAAAAAAAAAAAAAAAAACACCCCAGCCAAAAACGGTGTTGTTTTAGGCATTAAAATTATTATTGTTACCTGCTTTTTTTTTTTTTTTAAAGGAGAAAGATCGGTGTTGATGCGCCATTGTGAAAAGCGTAAATAGATTGGCGAATATACATTTTAACCCGGTGTTTGACCACTAACGATAATAAGGGGTGGTCGTGATGGGATGGCCCGAACCACTGACCTGGGGTGGTCGACCCGCACCCCAAGTACCGGTCCCCTTTTTTTTTTTTTTTTTTTTGACCCGGGGAGTTGGTCAGACCACTCCCTTGTGCGTGAAAGTGATTCGAGACCGCCCCCATACCGGCCATGGGGGTGGCTCTCTTTCTCATTTTTTTTTTTTTTTTTTTAAAGAAAAAATAATAATAATAATTTCAATGCCCAAAACGACACCGTTTTGGGCTGGGTTTTTTTTAATTTTAATTTTTTTTTTTTAATTTTTAATTTTCTTTTAAAAGAAAAAAAAATCATTTTTTAAATGATGGTGTGCCATTCCGCACTGTTGACAAACGGGACCAAGGTTTAAACATAAAAGTGGTTGGTCTAATCACATTGCATCATGTGTGTCATCTCCACAAATATAATAAAGAGGAATGCATTCTCTCCACCATCTACTCACCATCTCTTCACTTGAATTTTAATTTTTTCAAAAATAAAATAAAATAAAACAAAAAAGTAACGAGAGAAGAGATGGTGGGGAGAATGCAAAAAAGCATTTCCCTATAATAAATGCCTGACAATCATCAAATATTCCAAAAGTAGTTCTCCATCTGGTCACTTGGCTTTATGCTAGTCATGCCATGTTTCCAGAAACAAAATTGCACTTAGTCCATTATCAAATCGAGGGTTTTCTTCCACGCTTAATCCGTTGTTGTTGCCCTCTCCATTCTTCACTTATAACCAAAATTGCCCAAGAAAAAATAGTCTATTAATGGAAGTAGATAGAATTATTGATTTTACTCTGTTAGAAAGCACAAGGACTAATTTTATTAGTTTTAAAAGCCCAAAGACTAATTTGATAGACACCAAAAGCAAAGGGACAAATTTTGTATTTAACCCAAGAAATAATCAATAAATGCAAAACAAATTAGTCAGACAAATAAAGTAAATATCATAATATATTCTAACACAACCAACCCTTCCGCTATCCAATCCCAGCACCTAAAAAATAAAAAACTCACATTTGGGTGGTATCTAATGTGAGCGACTGCTTAGGAGAGGCCTAGACGGATTGAGTCATAGTCTGACTCAACCCTATCAGAACATCAGTGGCTCTCAAAGCGGTTAATACTAATTAGGCTTGTGTGAATATTTTTCTATTGGAGAAAGTTGAACTTACACCCTACAATCCCAACATGGTTCTTTTTTTTGGAAGTGTCCAAGTTTATTTAACACAAGATTAATTACAATTAAAGACAAAATATTATAACACATCTCCTACAAGGAGATTTGAGGTGGCCCACATGTTATATGTTATGTATTATATATGGTTCAATTTTCATTCAAAGTTTTTCATAAGAAAGAAAATGAATAAAATTAAAGTAGGATCGTTAAAAAAAATTCCGAATACCTTAATCACATCGTTTAATTTATTATTATTATTTTTTTAATCTTAATCAAAGAACAATTTGAAAAATTAATTGTAAAGATAGGTCGTTATCATCAACTTAATTTACCAAAAAAGAAATCATCAATTCATCTTGATTTCATATGATTGATGTATTAAATAAGCAAAGAGTTTTTAGACTTGTGTAATATAAATATCTCTCAACTCCTCCATCCATTTCATAATCGCATTGATTATACTACTGAAATTAAATGAAGAGAATTCCAATTAATTGCTTACGTTCTCCTTGCTATAATCCCGCCAAGGTAGGGTATTATTGGGTCTTATCAAAACCCGAGTCCCTCACAAAAACAAAATATAATTGGCCATCAAAAAACACGAAAGTACACATTGAAAAGAATAACACAGAAGGAACTAGACCGTCCTCCTCAAGGCTTAGACACTCGGAACACGTGTGAGACTATGAGAAATAGAGTTTTTAAATAAAAGAATATATATATAAATTTTTGTCAAAGTGCGTTTTATCTATTTTTAGAGTAAATAAATAAAAAAAAAAAGTACTTTTAAAATTTTGTACCAAACATACTAGCTTTTATTTAGCAAAACTTTTTAAATACTAAAATATTTTTTAAACTCTCTAATGTAATCTCAAACAGGTCCTCAACTTTGCTATCCATTACAACTGCATCAAGAGTTCCATTGAGGCGTTAACAGCAGTGGAGGAGTTAGACAATTCATATTTAGGGTGCCGTTAAAATTTTTTTAATGGTGCCGAGTGGTAACTTGTGTAAGTAGGAGATAAATTTTTTTTTTTTTTTTTTTTTTTGGGGACTTGAGTAGGAAAAAAGCAAAAAAGCGCAAAAAAAAAAAAAAATTTTTTTAAAGCTTTTGGTGTCGTGGCACCCCAAAGCCTCAAGTGGCTCCGCCACTTGTTAACGGCACCCAAAACCGATACTCCTCAATCCTCTCTATTGATTTTTGTTTTTGGGAGATGGGTTTAAAATTTGAAATTGAAGTTGTGAAATGTGGCATGTTTTTGATCTTTAGATAAAATGGACGGTTGAGATTTCAAAATTTGAGATAGCTTAAATTTGAAGAATGGGAGGGGATCTGGATCCGCAACTTTTAGCCAAAAATCAGTATCAAAATCCGGGGTGCCGACATGTTGAAATTCGATTGGCCACGTCCAACGTCCAAAATCGTTGCCACGCCTAAATGAAAGAAAAGTTTTCCCATTTTTTTTCTTTG
>NC_081551.1:15470266-15484235 GCF_901000735.1 Corylus avellana | reverse complement strand
TTTTAAAGAAAAAATAATAATAATAATTTCAATGCCCAAAACGACACCGTTTTGGGCTGGGTTTTTTTTTAATTTTAATTTTTTTTTTAATTTTTAATTTTCTTTTAAAAGAAAAAAAAATCATTTTTTAAATGATGGTACTGTTCCAGCTACAGTGCCATTCCGCACTGTTGACAAACGGGACCAAGGTTTAAACATAAAAGTGATTGGTCTAATCACATTGCATCATGTGTGTCATCTCCACAAATATAATAAATGCCTGACAATCATCAAATATTCCAAAAGTAGTTCTCCATCTGGTCACTTGGCTTTATGCTAGTCATGCCATGTTTCCAGAAACAAAATTGCACTTAGTCCATTATCAAATCGAGGGTTTTCTTCCACGCTTAATCCGTTGTTGTTGCCCTCTCCATTCTTCACTTATAACCAAAATTGCCCAAGAAAAAATAGTCTATTAATGGAAGTAGATAGAATTATTGATTTTACTCTGTTAGAAAGCACAAGGACTAATTTTATTAGTTTTAAAAGCCCAAAGACTAATTTGATAGACACCAAAAGCAAAGGGACAAATTTTGTATTTAACCCAAGAAATAATCAATAAATACAAAACAAATTAGTCAGACAAATGAAGTAAATATCATAATATATTCTAACACAACCAACCCTTCCGCTATCCAATCCCAGCACCTAAAAAATAAAAAACTCACATTTGGGTGGTATCTAATGTGAGGGACTGCTTAGGAGAGGCTTAGACGGATTGAGTCATAGTCTGACTCATCCCCATCAGAACATCAATAACTCTTAAAGCGATTAATACTAATTAGGCTTGTGTGAATAATTTTCTATTGCAGAAAGTTGAACTTACACCCTACAATCCCAACGTTGTTCTTTTTTTTGGTAGTGTCCAAGTTTATTTAACACAAAATTAATTACAATTAAAGACAAACTATTAGAACACATCTCCTACAAGGAGATTTGAGGTGGCCCACTTGTTCTATGTTATGTATTATATATGGTTCAAATTTCATTCAAAGTTTTTCATAAGAAAGAAAATGAATAAAATTAAAGTAGGATCGTTAAAAAAAATTCCGAATACCTTAATCACATCGTTTAATTTATTATTATTATTTTTTTAATCTTAATCAAAGAACAATTTGAAAAATTAATTGTAAAGATAGGTCGTTATCATCAACTTAATTTACCAAAAAAGAAATCATCAATTCATCTTGATTTCATATGATTGATGTATTAAATAAGCAAAGAGTTTTTAGACTTGTGTAAACTTGTGTAATATAAATATCTCTCAACTCCTCCATCCATTTCATAATCGCATTGATTATACTACTGAAATTAAATGAAGAGAATTCCAATTAATTGCTTACGTTCTCCTTGCTATAATCCCGCCAAGGTAGGGTATTATTGGGTCTTATCAAAACCCGAGTCCCTCACAAAAATAAAATATAATTGGCCATCAAAAAACACGAAAGTACACATTGAAAAGAATAACACAGAAGGAACTAGACCGTTCTCCTCAAGGCTTAGACACTCGGAACACGTGTGAGACTATGTGAAATAGAGTTTTTAAATAAAAGAATATATATATATATATATATAAACTTTTGTCAAAGTGCGTTTTATCTATTTTTAGAGTAAATACATAAAAAAAAGTATTTTTGAAATTTTGTACTAAATATACTAGCTTTTATTTAGCAAAACTTTTTAAATACTAAAAATATTTTTTAAACTCTCTAATATAATCTCAAACATGTCCTCAATCTTGCTGTCCATTACAACTGCATCAAGAGCTCCATCGAGCCGTTAATGACAGTGGTGGAGCCAGATAATTCATATTTGAGATGTCGCTAAAATTTTTTTAATGGTGCTGAGTGGTAACTTGCGTAAATAGGAGGGAAGAAATTCTTTTTTTTTGGGGCTTGAGTAGGAAAAAAGCAAAAAAAATTTAAAAGCTTTTGGTGTCGTGGCACCCCAAAGCCTCAAGTGGATCCGCCACTTGTTAACGGCACCCAAAACCGATACTCTTCTCTCTCTCTATTGATTTTTGTTTTTGGAAGATGGGTTTAAAATTTGAAATTGAAGTTGTGAAATGTGGCATGTTTTTGATCTTTAGATGAAATGGACGGTTGAGATTTCAAAATTTGAGATAGCTTAAATTTGAATAATGGGAGGGGATCTGAATCCGCAACTTCTAGCCAAAAATCAGTATCAAAATCCGGGGTGCCGACATGTTGAAATTCGATTGGCCACGTCCAACGTCCAAAATCGTTGCCACGCCTAAATGAAAGAAAAGTTTTCCCATTTTTTTTCTTTGTCGGCAAACGCACTTCGCGTACTTTCCGAGTTCCGACACCTGGAGGAAAAAAGGATAAAAGCCCAAAGCGATTAAACCGCTCAGCATGTTGTTGATTCCAACGAGAATCCTAATCGCCATTAAACACTAATCCCACAGGGCTTCTCTGTTATCCAGCAGAATCCTCTCTTGCTGCTGCTCTGATCGGATCAGTGTAGACGAAGAAGAGAGAGAGGAAATGGGGTTCTTTGTGGGGCTGATAATGGGACTCGCCGTGGGACTGGCGCTGATAGTGGGCTTCGTCAAGTACGAGAACGCCCGGTCCAACCGCCGGACCCAACTGGCCAACACCGTAGCCGCTTTTGCCAGGATGACAGTCGACGACTCCAGAAAGATCCTCTCTCCCGACCGCTACCCGTCCTGGGTCGTCTTCTCTCAGCGCCAGAAGTTGAGCTCTCACTCGCTCTCTCGTTCTCTGTTTTCCAAGTCTTTTGTGGGTTTGTGATATAGAGGCTGATTTTTTGTGGGTTTTTGTTTTGTTTTCTTTTTGGGTACAGTTAACTTGGCTTAATCTTCATCTTACAAAGATCTGGCCCTATGTTAACGAGGTTTGACTTTTATTTTAGTTGCAGCTGCGAATATTTGTGCTTTTGTTTTGTTGTTAGTGAGAAACGTTTACGTGAACTTGGTATTTGTAGGCAGCGTCTGAGCTGATAAAGACTTCGGTTGAACCGGTTCTGGAACAATATCGACCGATCATATTGACCTCGCTCAAATTTTCCAAGTTTTCTCTTGGTACTGTGGCACCACAATTTACAGGTTAGCTACATTCAGTCTAGTATATATGATTTTAATTTGAAGTTTGTGTTTGTATATCGGATACACACAATTCTGTTGCCGTTTGTATTTGTTAGTTTCATCACATTTGGTTAATGTAACTTGTTTGCAACTTTCCCACGAGAGCTCATTGTGAGAAACCTTATAGTTGTGTCCTATTAAGTTATGAACTAGGTAGTGATTGCCTTTTTTGGTTTACCAAAATGAATGACGGTCCATTTGAGCTTGCTTGTCTATTATGTAACTAAGCATATAGACTTGTGCTATATGGTAACACTGTTGCCTTTATCTTGAGTTTCTTACGAAACAATGTTGTTCTTCAGGAGTTTCTATTATTGAGACTGGAGAAGATGGTGTCACCATGGAATTGGAGATGAACTGGGATGGGAACCCGAGTATAGTACTGGATATTAAGACTAGACTGGGTGTAGGACTACCAGTGCAGGTAATATGAAACTTGCTACCTACTTCTGCTCACTAGCAACTGATTCCTTGACTTTGAGTGGCCCAATATATTTCTCATGTTGTGGATTATTAAGCTTAAAGCACTGTATGTTCTTCTGGGAAATGATTTCCATTTCAGTGCTGTCAAAGCTCTGCATTTTCAATCCAACTGAAGGACTGTTAAACCTATATTTAAGCTCCATCTCTGAGAATTTAATCAATCATTCTTACCCCATTCATTTCACTTCATCATTAAGCTTTTTGAGGCCATTTGCTATGTGGTTGTCCCAAAATACAATTGTTTACTTACTTTTGCTTTTTGTTCTTTTATGTATTTTTTTTTTTTACTTTGTAAGTAACTGCTACCAGAAGCCTCATTTATAGTTCTGAAAGTACAACACAAATGAACTGAAATAACTTAATCATAATATTCAGATGTAACATGATTTAATATCTACTGTATGTATATCCTGTCAATGTAATCTTCTATAATGTTGTTCTGATTTGTTGTATGAAATCTGGACCTTTTCATTTGGATACTGATGTAAGCAAGAAGCTGAACCGCTCTTTACATGTGTTTTTTTGTGCTGCCCCTGCGGGGAGGGTGTGTGCACTGTTGTTGCAAATGGATGTGTTTGGGCATGCATGTGCAACCTTTATTTTCTAATTTAGGATTAGATTTCTTGAAGGTGAAAATTGAAGTAGCAGTTTTAGGTTATGCTAGATTTTCTCCAATTTGAATGTGGTGAGGGACTGCAAAGTAATTGTGGCTAGGAAGCATGCATTTTTCTAATTGAAAACTGTTTTGGAGAACATCATTTTGAAGACTTAGAATTTTTTTATCAGAGGTCGACAGATTTTAGATTGTGTTCTCATCGCCAATGCATGTATAGATAGTTGTCTCAAATTTGGTGGGTTGGGAGTTTTATGTAAATTGGACTTAGAGAAGGCTTATGACCATGTCAACTGAGATATTTTTACTATTATGATTAATGCTACTCCTAGTGGTTTTTTAATAGCACTCATGGTCTAAGACAAGGGAATCCTCTGTCCTCCCTCCTTTTTGTGATTGTTAGGGAAGCTTTGAGTCGAATGATGTCAACAACTGTGAATGGAGGTTTTATTTCTGATTTTTGGGTGAGGGCTAGGAATGACGGTTCATTATCTGTCTTTCATCTCCTTTTTGCGGATGATACTTATTTTTTGTGGGATTGCACTGGATTATTTTCAGTATCTGAGATGTGTTCTCCTTTGTTTTGAAGCTATTTCCTAGTTGAAAATTAATTTGGCTAAATCTAAATTGGTTCCTGTTAGTAATGTGGTGAATGTGAGTGGTTTGGCTCGTATTCTAGGTTGTAGGATTTTGTCTAGGGAAAAGGTTCTAGTTGTCTTAGGGTGGTCGTTAACATTGATCAAGAGCATGCTTTTCAACTCTTCCTTCATTTGAGATTGTTACATTACTTATCAAAAAATAAATAAAAAATTTGTCCTTCATATTTCCTTTATCTCTTCCCAATCTCGGTAGGTGTTGCTATTCAAATAGAAAAATTGCAGAGGGATTTATTGTGGGTTGGTTTCGATAACAAGTTTAAGTTCTATCCGGTTAATTAGAAGAATTTGTACTATCCTTCATCTTGGAGGTTTTGGGATTATGAGTTTGCTCACTTTCAGTAAGGCTCTTTTGGGGAAGTGGTTATGGAGATATACTGTGGAGAGAGGCTTTTTGGTGACTGGTAGTGGATAAAAAATGTGGTAGTTTGAAAAGTGGTTGGTGCTCTAATAATGTCATTGAGCCATATGGGGTGAGTTTATGGAAACATATTAGGAGGGACTTGGATGTGTCCTCTAGATTTATTAGTATCAAGGTGGGTGATGGCTCTTGGACCAGGTTTTCGCATGACGTTTGGTGTGGGAATCACTCTTTGAAGGAAACATTTTCGAAGTTATTTTGCATTGCAAGGGATAAGGGTGCTCTGGTGGCTGACTATATGTTTGCTCACAATCATGAGGTGCATTGGAACATGAATTTTATCAAATTGGTGCATGATTGGGGAGGTGGACTTTGTATCTTCCATTTTCAATGCACTCTATTCCGTTAGGATGGGGACCTAGAGGTGAAGATAAGTTTTGTTGGATTCCTTTGAAAATGCGATCTTTTGAGGTAAAAACTTTTTACAAAGTTCTCCTTCCCAACCTTAACTCCTCATTCCCTTGGAAGAGCATTTGGAGGTCTAAGGCTCCTGTCTTTCTTCATTTGAACAACATCTTAGGAAAATATTTCACTGTGGATAGCCTTCAGAAGCGTCATATCATAGTGATGAATTGACATTGTATGTGTAAAAAGAGTGGGAGAACTCTTGATCACCTTCTTCTTATTTGTGATATTGTGAGAGATTTGTATAATTTAGCTTTTTAGATGTTTGGAGAATAGTGATTTATGCTCAGATGGGTGGTGGAGCTCTTGGCGTGTTGGAAAGGAAGGTTTAGTCGGAATGATTTTAACATTGTTTGAACTTTAATCCCTTCTTGTTTAATGTGGTGCATCTGGAGATGAAGGAATGCTTGGAGTTTTGATGATTGGGAGAAGACAAGTTCGGATTTACAACTTTGTTTTCTTGAATTCCTCTTTGAGTGGATCTATGCTAATGCTCGTCTCAATATTTTTAACTTTATAAATTTTTGTGCTCTTTTTCCTCCTTGATATTGTTGGGGGGGTTTTTCTCTTGTATACGTCCCGGTACTTGGGTTGCGTCCCTTGCACTTTTAATGAATTTGCTTTACTTATAAAAAATAAAATAAAAATTCTTGTACTGACCAAATGAGTAATCACAAAAATGATTTTTATCGTCCTCTTTCACACTTGAATATATGAAGAGATTTAATGTTGTGCTCATCACTGAGGGCTCACTAGAATGTTCTGAAATGGTTTACTTGTTATGTGCACCATTGTCTCTTATTAACCTTCCTACCAGAATGCTTTGATTTAATTTTTAATTTTTCTTTCCTCTGTTAGGTAAAAAATATCGGATTCACTGGGGTTTTCAGGTTGATTTTTAAGCCACTGGTTGACGAGTTTCCATGCTTTGGAGCTGTTTGTTGTTCTCTAAGAGAAAAGGTACTGTATCTCCTTCTAAAGTCATCCTTCTAAGATATTAGAATTAGGGAAGTTATATACACACATATTATAGATATCAAAAGAGTGTTCGACAGAAATGCAGATTTACAGGAGTGTTAGCACATGTGTGCCTCTAGACACATATATGTGTAATAATGTAGATCTGTAATGATTGAAGCAAGCATCCTCTCAATGGGTAATGTCTAAATCTGACTGCAATTCAACTGTAATATATATCCTATCCAATATCTGAAAAATACCGAGCTTTAGGTGATGGATTCTATGTGTACTTTTAGATTTCCTTTGTTATCTTTACTAACAATATTTTTAATTGATGTAATTAATTCAGAAGACCTCTATCTTTGGGATCTTTATTTCTCTAGTGAATGTCCATCTCTCTCTCTCTCTCTCTCTCACACACACACACACACACACACACAAACACACACACTCATAAGCAATGCATAGGATTTTCTGAATATTCAATTTTTCTCATGCAGAAAGATTTGGATTTTACACTTAAAGTTATTGGTGGTGACATATCAACGATTCCTGGGCTTTACGATGCAATAGAGGTTTGAGCAACTTCCATCATTTGTCACTATTCTGGCGTTTTTTTGTATGATTGTTGTAGAGTATGTTTCACACCGTACCTGACAATTCTACTCAAGCTTAATGTGGTTTTGAATGTATGAGGTTGATTAAACAAAAAATCAGAAGATTCCCAGTGTGCTTTCTTAAAATTGTGTTTTCAAACTTCAAGTTTGGGTTGCATTTGGTATGTACTTACGAGCAAAAGCATCAGCTCAAGTTCACAATCTAACTTTTGACTCCATTGAAACTAATTTGCACTGCTTAACGTTTCCTGGAGGCTTTGACTAACCTCAGTTTTGGTGATATAAGAGAGTCCATTGTCGCAGAGTGACCTACAGTTGGTGTCAAGGTTTTAAACTATAGTGACTGGCCATATTCTGTTTGCGTATTGGAACTAATTCTTGTATGTTTATATGAAGTGTCAAATTTATCTAGGATTTGAACTTTGTTTGCACCATCGGAGGAATTAGTTGATGAATATAGATCTGGTAATTTGAAGATAATGTAATTGCACATTGTATTTGTTGAGTATATTGCATGGGTTTACATGTGTTCTGGTGTCAATTAGTGTTTGCTTCTGGCTGTGTCATGGTTGGTGTGGTATTTTGTTTTTGGCTAAGTAATGCCATGCACATTGTTTTAATCATTCAACACTATGAGTAGCCATATCTGATCTTATTTGTTGTCAGGTTTGCTTTTTTACAAAATCTTGTTGTAACAAAGAGGTATATATGTTTATACAGGGGACAATACGGGATGCTATCGAAGATACTCTTATGTGGCCAGCTCGGAAAGTTGTACCTATTTTGCCTGGGGATTATAGGTACGCCTACACATAGACATGGATATGACTAAGCTTTTGATCATTGCTGTTGACATTGTTGTTACCAATGGCATCATTGTGCATACTGTAAATGCAATGGAGAGGCATTCTGATGCCTCTAAATGGCTCAGTCATGACATACACAAGTGTCACGCTCACACACACGCACAGAGGTGATGCTGGTGGTGGTCTTTGCTCACTGATTATTGTCATTATTAAGTGGCCGCCTTGTTATACATGCATTGAGTGACTAAATTAAGAGAGATCTGTGATGAATGGTGGTCTTTGCTCATTGATTCATGTTGTAATTTGATAGTCAGTGTTTTTGTTCTTTAGTGACCTGGAGTTGAAGCCTGTTGGGATATTAGAGGTGAAGCTTGTGCAAGCGAAGGAGCTAACAAATAAAGATATCATTGGAAAGTCAGATCCCTATGCTGAATTATATGTACGGCCTTTACGTGACAGAATGAAAACTAGCAAAACAATTGTAAGTTCTTCTGCTTTTCTTTTATTTCTGGTTTATTCACTTGGGTTTGAAACAGATCCCATATTATTTCTTCAGAACAATGATCTAAACCCGATCTGGAACGAACACTATGAATTTATTGTTGAAGATGCATCCACTCAACATTTGGTGGTAAAAGTGTATGATAATGAGGGGGTTCAGGCATCTGAGCTCCTTGGGTGTGCTCAAATACTTCTAAGTGAACTTCAGCCTGGTAAAGTGAAGGATGTCTGGTTGAAGCTTGTTAAAGATTTGGAGGTCCATAGAGATAATAAAAACAGGGGGCAGGTTAGAACACAAAATCCTTCCTTTGGATCGTTATATTCTTGTTATTTATTTTGATCTACCTTTCTTTTTCAGTTGGCAAATGTTTGGTAGTTAATGTCGAGAGATTGCATTTTCTGTCCTGAGATGTGCTATATTACCCAACTTCCATGACGTTTTATGCCTTTCTTCTTAATCGAAGGGTACTTACTGCATGCACCCTATAAATGCTTTCTGGGATGGTTCTAGCAATAGCTTCTTGAAAAACCAGATTGGCTTCCCAACTTGGATGGCAGTGGTACCCCCAATGGTACAAGGCCACTGGTTTATATGAACTGGCCCCTGATGAGATTTATAAGATAGCATAATGTCCTATCTATATTAATATCTTCATTGTTTTACTCTCTTTCTAAAACAGTCCCAAACCCTGCACCCTCCTCTACAACCTTTATCTTGTAGAGGATAGTCTGCTGACAATAATTGAATGATTTCTTTTTGCCAGAGGCTTCAATATTCTCGTGAATTTTTTATTTTGAAGCTTGAGATATAAGATTTCTTATCAATTAGTGTTGTGGAGGATATTTCTTCAGACGCAAATCTATATTTCCCTTTAGACGTATATTTCTGGAAATAATTTCAAAGAAAATAAGTCTATTATAGCAATGCCATACTGGTGAAGTTTCAAACAGTAAGATTCTTATCTCAATATGATATTTTGTATACTCTGTCTGTGTGAAAGAAGGCCCCACTTAGAAATCATAGAAACCGACCTTCATGATCCACGTGCTCGACTATTATTGGAACAACTTGGGGTCTGTCTTTCAGTCAGTTGGGCCCTTTTGTTGTAGGAGAATTATATACAAGTGCTCACAAGTTAATAATTCCATCTGTTTTGTGAATGGTTTATAGTATTTGAATCCAGAACAATAAGTCAAACTAAATTTACATTAGCTCTTTCTTCTATAAGTTGCTCCATTATATAATTGGTGTTCTATTTCTTTTTTATTGTTCGTTTTGCAACATGGATATTTATGTTCATTTTAATCATATTAACTTTCTTTCTTCTTTGTGCTTTAGGTGCATTTGGAGCTTTTGTACTGTCCTTTTGGCATGGAGAATGGAATTACCAATCCTTTTGCCCCTAATGTTTCATTGACCTCCTTGGAGAAGTTTCTCAAAAGTGGGGTGAATGGAACAGAACCTATTGCAAATGAGAAAGAAGTCATGCAGAAGAAAAGGGAGGTTATTATTAGAGGAGTTTTTTCTGTTACTGTGATATCTGCTGAAGATTTGCCAGCGGTGGATCTGATGGGGAAGGCTGATCCTTATGTTGTACTCACCATGAAGAAATCAGAAACAAGAAACAAAACTAGGGTAACAGTTTGGTAGCATTTTTTCTCTCAACAATTGGGAATCCTTAAGAATCCCTGTTATTGTAGATTAAAAAATGCTTGCCTTCTTTTCCTTTCTCCCTTCATTCGTTGCCTTTTGTGTGTGTGTGTGTGTTTTTGACATTTGTTTGTATCTTTAGTGGATTCCTAGCTGCTTGCATGTCCGTGTGGGGGGCAGAGTGCAGTCATCTCTAATTAAACAGGCTATAAATTCACTTGATCCTTAAAAGGTCATTTTGCTTCTCAGGTTGTGAATGACAGCTTGAATCCAGTTTGGAATCAAACTTTCGACTTTGTTGTTGAGGATGGATTACATGATATGTTAATCCTCGAAGTATGGGACCATGACACATTTGGAAAGGTAGAAACATTTTACAATTTATTTTTTTAGTAATTATTGTGTGTGTGTATATATATTTTAGCAAGATGTACTTCTGGTTTACTTTGGGTTCCTGCATTAAGCAATGCGGGGTATTAAACCGTGTTGGCTCTGGCTCTTGTATGGGGTCTGTGGACTGGAAATCCTAACTAAGCAGTAAGCAGGTGGTTAGCTTTTGAATGGGCCATCTTTCTGATGTTGGACATTCCATCAGCGTGGAAGATTTGGATGCAAACAATGTATTGAAATGTCTCTATAATGAGACATTTAGGATCATGTGATTTGATCTTTCTCAAAAGCGTCTGCATCTAAACTGGATCGGCTTACCTAGTTATGCTGATTGACGAGTTTGCATTTAAGTACTGTAGTTTAATGCTGCCTATTTTCCATATAATGAAGAAGTATTATTAGACATTTGCCCATATGCATGCATATGTTTCAGTATCCCAGCAAAAGGAAAAAACAAAGTGTTTATATGCATGCATGTCTTTGTGTATTTTTTTATGCTTGAATATATTGCTATGCTACTTAAACCATTGCTCAGAAGAAGAAAAAAAGAAGAAGATATAATTAATGTAATTATGCTTGTGCATTTTCGAGTACAAAGTAGAACAATTATGCTCCATTGTTCTACTTAAACCCTTAAAGCGGCTGTTTAATGTAAGCACTTGGCCCTGCTTTCTACTTTAAGATTAAAAAACCGAAATGTGTCCAGAAATGTTTGATGTTGAGATTGCTGCTTAGAACTTGCTTTTTTTTAATCTGGGTACACGTATAATGTGTACTAACACTTATCTTTAAATCATGCAGGATTATATGGGGAGATGCATCTTGACACTTACTAGGGTTATACTGGAAGGGGAATACAAAGAACAGTTCCAGCTAGATGAAGCAAAAGCAGGAAAATTGAATTTGCATCTCAAGTGGATGCCACAACCAATTTACCGTGATTCTTGAGTGCTCATGTTCTGCACTTGATAGTAACTTCGAGCCTGTTTGGAATTACAGTAGAAAATAGAATTTTTGTCTATAGCTTTCGAGTAAATCAAGGATGTACTACCTGCTAGACGTATACAAAGAACATTGACAGCACATACAAATTACTTGATTAATAAACATCGCACCATGTATTTTCGAGTACAAAGTAGAACAATGTACATAGTTGTTTAATAACCCAAGGCTACACGTAAGCTAGTGAAGTTTGAAGATGCTATAATTATGGATTGAAAGAAGTGGCCTAATTATTGCAAGAGATTGTTACAAGGTTGACCATTTACATGCTAGGAGTATTCTGGTTTCGGAACTTCTGTTTTGCCCTTTTTATCAAGTGATCTCTCATTTTGCATTTGCAAATTTGTTCTTTGATATCCGCTTGCTCAGATTTTCATCCGATTAAAGGCTGCACTTCAGCTGGATCTTGTGGATACTGGATAGGTCCAAACTAGATGATTAAGTTGAAAGAAGAAAAAAGAAAGAGGAAAAGAAAGAAGAGAGGAAGGAAAAACTATCCTATTCCCTTGATACATCAACCATCTACATGTGTTTAAATAGAAGAGTAATATAAATTATTGTGGAATATAGTTATTGCAGATGAGACAATTACGCCTGTAGAATCATATTAGAAGTTTCCTTCATGATAAGATCATCTCAGAAGTCTCCTCCAACAAATTGCTATGAAATCTGAGTTGAATCATGAATGCTTAAGTACTCCCAAATAGTGTGTACTTGATAACTTTTTTTGGAAAATTGCAAAATTAGTACATATGGTTTTCTTGATTTGTAATTAGTTACACGTGGTATCAAAATGAACTTAGAGGTTTTTGAGATATGCTAAAAAGACAATTTACTTTCCACAGTTAAATTTCGTTTCTTGATTTAACAGATTTTGATAGTGTGACACGTTAGAGTCAATAAAATTGTGACACTTATCTTACTTAAGTTAGTGTCACACTAACGGAATTTGACTGTAGGGAGTAATTGTTTTTTTTTTTTTTTTTTTTTGACATGCCTCAAGGACCTTTGAGTTCATTTTAATACTATAAGGATTTAATTGCAAATCAAGTAAACCACATAGACTAATTTTACATTTTTTCCCACCTTTTTATCCCTTAAAAATTACAATATTGTGTGACAAGGCTTGAGGTGACTTGCTTGGCCATCTGAATTTTAAACCTTTCCTTTTGAAGTCCCGTGGATGTATATCCCAAGTCAAAATGATTTACCAATAAATTTATTCTCGAGTTCCTGCTATTGACGTATTTGGCTGAGATACTGTTTGTACATAATGATAATGATAAAATGGAATACTTTAGGAATTTCACATTTTCATTAGATCAAAATTGTTGAATAATTTGTAGGCGTGTGTTGAACACGCTCCCACACGCATTGACGCGTGAAGACAATTCTCCTCTGCTCCGCCACCTCCCACCATCTTTCCCGGTCCCCTGGATCTAGTTGCTGCTTCCCGGCATCCACTACCGGCACGTGAAGACCACGCGCCGGTCACCAACACCCACCTTGTTACCTTCTTTTGCCCCATCAGCCAACGACGCTGCTATTTTGTATTATTTATTTCATTTTTATGTTATTTGCTTGTCTTTTGTTACGGGTTTTTAGTCTTGTTTATCTGTTATTTTCTTTGTTTTTAAAAGTCCCTACCACCGTTTGTTCTTGTTTGCCTTTTGGGGTTTGGAGAGGTTTACGGCCCTGTTTGCTACCGGCGCGGAACGACACTGTAGTTGGAACGGTACTGTTCCAGTTACAATACCGTTCTCAAATGTGCAGCAAATGTGCACAAAAGTCTACGTAGTTTTCAATAAAAACTCAAATCATTCCAATTGTCACACACCCCAACAAGTAACCATTGGACAACTAACCTAACCGTGTACAACCTCACTAACTCTACTTTGTATTTCAACAAAAAAGAAAAAAAAAATTAACAAGAACTTTTCTGCTGCAAAGAACTCGTAGTTTCTCCCACATTTTTTCAACAAAATTTCTTCTTCCTCTGTACGCCGACAGCCCACCTCAAATCATATTTTCTTCCCCAAACCCCTTCCAATTTCCATTTTGTCACACACCCACAAAGCATTTCTCTATTGACCCCTCTCTCCTCCGTGAGCGGGTATCAGTGCAGTGCAAATTCTCCCATCCACCGTTTTCAAGGCCAGCCAATGCCCATTTCTCTCATCAAACTCTGTTATTGTTCATTTATTATACTGTATTTGTCTATTTTTTGTTCCTGAATTTGCCAATTTGAATAATTTAGGAACAAAAAATAGCCAAATACAGTATAATGAATGAACAATA
>NC_081551.1:15446832-15469765 GCF_901000735.1 Corylus avellana | reverse complement strand
TGGTTACTTGTTGGGGTGTGTGACAATGTGAATGATTTGAGTTTTTATTGAAAACTGCGTAGACTTTGGTGCACATCTGAGAACGGTATTGTAGCTGGAATAGTACCGTTCCACCTACAGTGCCGTTCCGCGCTGGTGGCAAACAGGGCCTACAAAACCTTTCTAGTTTCGTGCTCAGTTCTATACCTTTTGATTGTGTCGTCTTGACACACCATATATTACTGCCTTAATTGGTGGTCAGTTTTCTTGGTCCTCGTGCCAAGAAATCATAGGCCCCGTTTTATTCATTTGATAGATTGCCTGATTTTTTCTATTTACCCAATCTGATATGGTGGTTTAGGGGCTTTTTGTTTGGGTTGCCCATCCCGTTGTTGTAATTTGTTGTTTATGTACCAACACACAAAAAAAAAAAAAAAAAAAAACTGTTGTATAATGGTAAAATGGATTAAAATGCATATTTCACAATGGTTATATTTTGAAGTTCCGAAATTAAGATATGCAAGATGAGACCTTTTGGTAATGACGTAATCATTAGCCAAGAAAGGCCAGTAGCATTTTTGCACAGAATACAAATAATTTGCTAGGTCAACCAAATCTCTCTCTGCAAATCCATTCTCATACCAGATAATGCTTGAACTCTTATCAATAAGTGGTAATATGGCCAACAGCACTCCTTAAATAATGCTTCTTCAATTTCCTCCTTCTATTGCTTGCCCTGTATTGCCAGAAATCAAACATGTTACAAATACTCTTCTATCACGAAAATATATTACAATAAATTAGCATCACAAGAAGAGTAATGTTAGAAGTCATTCTTGTGTCCCTCTTGTGTTACTCTAAGAATGATGTGGCTTCTATAATTACCATTGCTTTGTAATTAATTATTATTAAATTTTGATCAAATGATGATTTTAAAAGCTATCTCATTCTTAGAGCGACATAAGAGGGACACAAGAGTGACTTCTAGAATTACTTTCACAAGAGTGTTTACTTATCATTAATTTTGAATCAACTAACTAGTAACTATCTAGGTCAACTAATTTTGAATTTAACAGCTGGCGAAAGTTGAGCAAGAAAAAGTGAATTACTTGTTAAACCTATACATTTTCATGTATTATATAAAAATAGACTAGGCTGCATGCAAATGATACCCTTAACTTGGCTATTAATATGTATGGAAGGGAAAATTTAAATGATATATGTGTTCTCAGAGCCAGTGACTCTAGTTTTACCAATATCAAGTATGCTAACTTTTTGGCTTTATTGATTTTATTATTTGGTTTATGCTTTTTCTGTTACATGTCATCTGAGGCAGAGAAGGAAAGCTTGATCTCCAAACCTTTCATGGCTCACCAATTGAAGAGAAGCAATGACAACTAAACTATTGGACCTTTGTGGTTCCATGAGATTGACAGGCCATGTGTTAGAAACCTGGCATTTATTGCTACATTGTTGACATTAGACTTGTGTGTGAACTGAATTTATATTCTTGGCTCACTTCCTAATAGCTGAAGCTTTAGGAACTGATGGATTTCAAAATGGTATCAGAAATTGGTTGTTTGAGGTTCTTGGCTTTAATCTTGGTGATCTCATTCTGTTAACTAGGAATTGATGGTTTTTATCAGCTGACAAAAGAAAAAAATGGTCTACTTACCAGTACTGACTGTGTAAAATGAATGAATCAGTTGCCACTTTTTTCCCATCGTCATTACGGTTCCAATGGTAGATTGCATGTGTCCTATTTTTAATCTCCAAAGTAGAATGTCCATAACTGGCTTCTCGGAATGCAGAGTAATCTGGCTGTGGATCTCTGAACCTGCAGTACCAACTAACAATCATTAAAAATGACTGCTACAGGAGCTTAGTCATTGGAGAGGATTAAAACATTTAATAAAAAAAAATGCTACAGATACCAATGAATAAGTTCCACATCATTTTGATACTCATCTTTTGGTAAAAGATTTGGTATCCGTAGCATTTTTTAAAAACAAATTTGTTATTTCTCATAGTTGACTATAAGAGGAACTTGACTCTTTTTTTATGAGTCATCATTATCATTAAGAAAACAATTAAGGGAAACAAATTTTACTCAATCATTCAGTTCAGCTCACCTTCCAGCAAGACCTTCCTGATTTCCTCCATCTCCAACTGTTATGTAAACAGGTGCTAACTTGTCTGGTACAGGGTATCGGTCACCACTTGTTACATTGTAGCGTATATTTGAGATTCGATACTGAAAACAAAAAAGAAATATGCTGAAATTTGGTATTGATCTGTTGTCTGGGCACCCATCTTTGTCAGAAAATCAGCATAAAATATGTTCTCACAGTGGTTATGAACCCAATGGTCCCCCCCACCTCCCATCACTGGTTAATCCATGTCCCCAATTATCATAGAATCAAAAATACATAAATAAACAAACAAAAATAGAAGTGACATGTGATAGTTGGATTAAAGGCTGTTGAGTTGAGTTCAGTAAAAAATGTTTCTAGACCATACACTTTTCTACTTCTGATGTTAAAATGAAGTGTTTACAGTCCCAAATTCCATATTATGTGTTTTATCGGCATCATAAAAACCTCCACTACTGTAACTTTTTTGGAGCATAAAATAAAATCAACAATGGCATATTTATGTCAAGAAATCCAACAAAGTTTTTCATACACAACAACAAATCCAACAACGGATTTGGGCCACACTCATTTGAACAAATTAGAATTTCTGTGCAAAGTCTAAAGCCTTAACATGTAAGTGAATGCACCAATATTACAAGTCCTTATACTTTCATACCTACAGTCTTAGTTTTTGAAGTATATCATAGACTAATTGAATCCAGAACAGCACAGCAATAAATGATATGCATGTACAGAGATGGACAGACCCTATAAAACTACTGCAATCTTAAAATCATATAATTAAATTAAACACTTCAAGTTATGTAGTGCAAAAAAAAAAGAAAACATAAGAGGCAAAGAACCATACAGATCTTTCATAAGCATGGACATGGCCTGCAAAGACTACATCAACTTTGTAACGAATGAACCAACTCTCAAATTCGGCTCGTATACTTTCACCCTCCATGTAGTGTGCTTCATTGCTATTGTAGATTGGAACGTGCATAAGAATAATGAGCCAAGGGGTCTTCTCCCTGTCAACCCTTTCAAATTCTTCCTTGAGCCACATCCATTGAGGCGTGTACTTCACTGTTAAATTTTTTTTATCAATCTTGATGTAAAATATACAGACATGAGAAATCTAGCTTCTGCCGTCTAAAGAGAAAAAAGCAAAACATGTACTTATAAAAATTTAGCAAGCCTTGGTGATTGATTTAAATATAAAATCAAAGGTTTGAATGATCACTAACAAATGTCTGGGTCCCAGAACGTGTTCTTTCCTCAGTGATTTTTAAATACCATGCTGCAGAACCAATTTGGGATTCCATCTCTCCTTTGTGAAGAGATTTATTGTCTAGCTTCCAAATCAAATTTTTTGATTCCACAACTAAAGTCAATATAAAAGGCTATTGTTGCAGTATCCTTTTTTGGTTATATAACCTAACTTTTGCATTTTGATAATAATATACATCCTGTGCGAAATATAGTATTCCGACTTAAAATAAAGTCAGTACAAGTCAGTGCATGATAACCAGCATGTGAACCTCCCATAACAAATGGAGACATAGTATTTACCCTTGGATGTCATATAATACTGTGTTACAAGACAACCAGATGACTTGTAATTTTGGTTTCAAGTGGGGGAAACTCTAAAGCAATAGCTAAAACAACTTCAAGCTCTTGCTCCTTTTTCTGCATTCTACAGTGGTCCTACTGTGCTCTGTTGCAAGACACCAGATGACTCAAGAGGCAAAAGAATGTAAAATTTAATGCCAAGACTTGTTTGAGCTGGTTATCTTTTTCTCCTTCATTATTGGTGAGCATGCATATAGCACCTAAAAACTTGTCCAGAAGCAAGCCCCAAGGAATCGTCATGCAACTGTAATGCCTATAAAGCCAACTTATGTTGAAGGCACACACCTATGACACAATCATACAATAGGATCTACTTTTATATTTTCTTTAATTTGTTGCTGACCCTTTATTCTAAATTTCCCCTCAAACAACATGCTTAGAGTTTTTTAAACTTTTGTTGAAACATAGAAATACTGTTGAAGATTCAAAGAAAATTATCCTCCTAATTCTCATTAAAAGGTTTTCCCCCGTAAATCATGAATTAATCTAGGGTCACAGGCCTGAAAGGCAGCATGGCATTTACACTAGAACTCACTTATATTATCAGTGCCTGAGTTTTTCTTTTCATGTTCTATGATCAGACAAATTTACTTCATAGTAAAAAAAATTTAAACTCATTCATTTTTTTGATAAGTAAAATAAAATAAATAAAGTCATTCATGAAGGTAATTAAATAGCTAGAGAAGAATTTCCATTATTGCATTCATGATTAGAGAACTACTTAATAAAAATTTAAGAACAAAAAAGGAATCGAAAAGTTACCAAATGGTGAATAGCTAGATAGCACAATTATATGAGCAGATGCACGTCTGATGGCATACCAAAGAGGACTGCTGCTTTTGGACGCCATATGAGGTGTAGTATATCGGTGAAGGTAAGATTTAAAAGGAATAACCTCACCCTAAACATATGCATACAAAAAAAGGAATAAAAATAAAAGTCAAAATTTATACAAGAAGATTTGTATGTTGTAGTGTTAAGAATATGAGAATCTTTTAGTAAAAATGACCATGTATAACTCAACTAGATAGCAGAAAGAAAATGTATCAAAAAAAAAAAAAAAAAAAGACAAGAAGAAACAGAAGATAAAAGGTTGGAGCAATTTCAAAACCATACACTTTATGTGAACTATATATGCTAAGCAATTGTCAAATTCTGGACATCACTAAATGTCTCTACATCTGCCTGGTAATCCAGATAGATTCAAGATAAGAAAACAATATACCAAACTCATTTGGGCAAACTTGCACATGCAGATTGAGCAATGGCCATGACTGGAAATCTAGTCATGTCAAGCTGCCTGCTGTTAAGGGGAGAGGAAATGCCATTTGATCTAAAGACCAACGACTATGATCATTTGTTAAAATTGAAATGAATCCAGCGTATATAACTGATCAATGGAAATACAAATTGCTGGGTGTGATAATCAGAAGGTGTAGAAGGACATAGACTTCCTCTAGACTGTTTAAGGCTTTTGAAAATGAGAAAATGGGGCACTATAGGAACAATGCAACACAGAGGTTTCTTCAGAGGGAAAAACTATTTCAAGTAGATATTCTTATGTAATGGATAAACAATATGTCTCATTGCAATAGGCACAGGGTATCGAAGAAGTAATTTAAAACGATCAATAAAAGCTTTAACACTTTACCATATGAGGCATGTACTCTATTTCATGATTTCCTGCAGACCAAATCCAAGGCTGATATGCTGCACTTCGTTCAACAAATCGACCCCATGTGTCCCACCGTAAACCGACATCGACATCGACATCAGAGTACTCATATCTATCAGCATAAGAAAGATCTCCAAGAAATAAGACAGTCTGCCCTCCACTCTGCATGTAATGCTCAAGAGTGGAAAGAGAATTGTATGTCTGGCCCAAATCACCTGCACATACAGAATAAGGGTTCATCAATAAAATCATTGAATTGAGAATGTTGAAGAAACATGCCAGGAAGAAACTTAAAGATAACTGTATCCAGTAAAAGCAGAAAGAAAGAAAAGAAAATGAATTTCTAGAAGCTAGAAGTGGCACCAATTAAGGAATAATTAAGTAAAAGTCATCTTAGATGGTTGGTCGTGCACAACAAAGACCAAGAAATGAAGAATTATGAAGGTTTGTCATGAAATCAAATTCTACTGGAACACCCCGCATTGAAAGAAAATAACTCACCAATGATCCCGAATTTGTAAGGAGCATCTGGATCAATCTTTGGTGGTGTATGAAACCAAAATTCTCGAGAAGAATCACTACTCCCTATCTTGTAATAATACTTGGTGTTATACTGAAAACAAGAAGCCATTTAACTACTAAAGGAAACAGATTAAAAAACAAAGACAAGTCTAAATATGCAACAACAAAGCACAAAATTAGTGGCTTATACCAATTTGGCATACCCAGAAAAGTGTATTTTGGGCATCACACACCAATTGTTGATAGGACCCAAAAGGAGGCATACCAATTAGAGGCTTATACCAGTTTGGCATACCCAGAAAAATGTATTTTGGGTTAGCCTGGGTCATGCCTAGACAAGTGATAAATCTCTTTGCTTGTTGGAAAGGATAGTTTGGTAGTTCTCATAGTGCTACATTGTGGATGATGATTCCATCCTGCATAATGTGGTGTATCTAGAGAGAAAGAAATGACCGTAGCTTTAAAGACCACGAGAGGACAGGGGACTTAAAAGGCCTTTTTCTTTTATATCCTGTACCGCTAGGTGGCTGCCTATGATCACTTTCATATTTTTGATTTTCACGATTTTTTTATTTTTATTTTTATTTTTTCTGGTTTTAAGTGTTTCTTTTGTATATATCCTATGTACTTGAGTTGCACCCCTTGCGCTTTTTAATGAAACTCAATTACTTATCAAAAAAAAAGGAACTCTAGCATATGACATAAGACAAGCATAAATTAGTGTATGTGTGAAAATACAATAAATGCAACAGTATAATATTTATTTATTTTTATCTTGGAATTCCAACACTTAATGTATTTCATCCTAGAGAAAGATTATCTTGTTGATGATAATACCACTTTCCACAATGAATTTGGTATTTACCTTGAGGCCATCAACTAGACAATGATGGATGTAGCCTGACTTATATTTGTAAAAGGTGTAGTTTGTCACTGTTCCCTCAGCAGAAAAGTCATATCTATTCTTTGATGTACCATATTGTACTTTACTGGGCCCTGGTTCATCAGCTGTCACCCATGAGATGATTACAGCCTTTCCATCATAGTCACCTTGGGTGATATGCACCTAATAAAATAGTATAAGTAGACAAGGACGTTATGACCCATTAAGTAGAATAGAAGAGGAAATAGTGAGAAATAGATCATGGGATAGTGACAAGAATTTCAACCATCTTAAAATAAAAGGCCTGCTTCATAAAAATAGAAGTGCAAGTCAGTTGATCCGGCAATAAGTGAACTAAATTATAGCATAGGAATAAATACATCAATCAGTACATGTTGCTTGTGCAAATCGGATGGGGAGACTATTGATCACCTTCTTCTTCACTGTGAGATTGCCTGTTCTTTATGGTATGCTATTTTTAGTCGTTTTCGATTGTCATGGGTCAAGCCTAGTAGTATATCGGGTTTGTTTGCTTGTTGGTGGACAATACGTCGTTCTCAGAGTGGAAAATGGTTCCTCTCAGCCTCATGTGGTGCTTATGGTTAGAAAAGAATGCGAGATGCTTTGAGGACTCTGAGAGACCCTTGGAGGAGCTCACGGCCTTCTTCTTCTATACTCTCTTCACTTGGACAACAGCTTGCTTGCTCCATTAGTGATTAGTTATTATGATTTCCTTGTTCTTTTTTCTTCTACTATTTAGGCGTTTCTCTTGTATATTTCATGTGTACTAAGGTTGCGCTCCTTTGCGCTTTTTGATATATAAACATTACTTATAAAAAAAAAAAAGGAAATACATCAATCAGTGGAATAGAAGTTGTTTTGTTCAACATGTACAAATTTTTTGTTAGTTCCTAAATTGTTTCTCCACTTGATCGATAGTGTAACAACCCAGCATTTATTTGCTAGATTTTAATATTGAGATGGGAATAATAATTATTATTTACTTGAGCGAGTGATATTGGAACAAAACATTAATATCAATTTCTATGAGGATATTTTGGAAAATATGAAATTATTTTATGGTGTAGAATGGGATGGTCATAAGCAAGTTGCCCTTGGAAATATCTTGGAATCTGATTGGTTGGGCTATTAGTGAATAACTGGAAAGTCAAGGGGGAGAATTTGGTACTAAGCCTAATGGGGATAATTCAGCTCCAGAGCATTTTGTCTCGACTCATTCGGGTCAACTAGATTCGCAACTGGTTTCAGGTAAATCACAGACTAAGCTGACCCGATTTTTCACCCAATTCGGATGGATCCGACTTGACCTGGCCAATTCCAGTCCAAGTCAATTCAGCTGGTTCAAATCTGATTCACTCCGGTTTGGTTGGTTCAAGCATTTCTCAGTCAATTCATATCCGGTTTGGTCCGGTTCAAGGATTTTTCAGCCTATTTACAGCCATATTGGCAAGTCCAGGTACTCTTCAGCCATGTTTCCTCCCTATTCAGCACATTTTGTTTCTGTTTCTCGTTTGGATTGGTGGTTTGTTTGCTGGTTGTATTTTTTGGTTGTTGGTTTTGAGTTTGGTTGCCGGTTCTGTGTACTGGTTTTTGGTCGCTGTGATGGAGACAACGTCTAGTACAACTTATCCTCCTGACTGGCATGTAGTACAGATAACTTCCATTAAGCTTAATGGAACTAACCACATACAATAGGATAGGTCAGTTGAGGTATTTCTGCAAGCCAAAGGAAAAGACAGCCATTTAACTGCTGGTTTGCCTTCTGCCTAACTTTATTTTTGTTCAGACTGCTAAGGAGGTTGGGCTTCATGCTAAGGTATTGCAGTTGAGAAAGGGAGGTTGGTTGTGGAGGTATCATTGCTGAAGAAGCAGAAAGGAGCTGAAAATTATATGGCTCTTGTGAGTATTTTTCTTTACAGCAAGATGATAAAAATCTGGAGAAGAGATATTCGTTAATGATCCAAATCTGTGATGAGCTCAATCAGTACCAGTTGATTACATATATTTGGCATATGAAAAAAAAGCATAAAAACAAGCATTAGATTCCTATCCGCTTTAGTTTATTATGATCTTTTCCAAGATAGGTGGAAATCCCTTAAGTTGACATGTAGCATTAGTAAAGGTTTAGTTCAAGAATCAAGGATGATTGTTAGTTAGAGACTTTCCTTGTAAGTATTGATTTTAATATTAAGGTACATATTGGGAGATTTATCTGGCTATTAGTTATATGTTGGAACTTATTTGGATATATTGTTGGAGGATAAACTTGGAGTTTATAAACTCTTTAAGTATATTGGACCCAGATATTACTTGCAGGGGAAACATATATCAGAAATGATTTCAAATTTATAATATTTGGATCATGTTTGACTTCATGTATTTTATATTTGGGGGAGGTGTCAAGGGGGAAAAGGCCGTTCAAATTCGAAAATATGTGGCTTAAAGCGGAAGGGTTTGTGGCTTTAGTGAAACAATGGTGGGATTCCTATGTGTTTCAAGGTACACCGAGTTTTGTTCTCGCTTGCAAGCTCAAGGCCCTGAAAATGAATTTGAAGACTTGGAATGAGGAGGTGCTTGGCAACATTGGTAGGAATAAGATGATGCTTCTTGACGAGCTCCGGGTGTTAGATGTGAACGAAGAAAGTAGGGCCTTCGATGCGGAGGAGTTAATGAGGAAGGCGGAGGTGGTTCGAGAGTTAGAGAAATGCACTCTTATGGAGGAGGTGAGTTGGAAGAAGAAATCTAGGGTGAAGTGGTTGAAGGAAGGGGACAAGCGTACTAAATTCTTTCACTCCATAGCCAACTCTAATAGAAGATACAACTCTATAGATAATCTTATGATTGGAGACAATCCCTCTTCTAATCCGGCCGAGATTAGTGAGCACATAGTTGAGTTCTATCAAAAACCGTTTACTGAGCAATGCAGTTGGAGGCCTATGGTAGATGGTCTTTCCTTTGATTCCATTTCGGAGGTATAGGCTAGTTGGTTGGAGAGAGACTTTGAAGAGGATGAGGTAAGAAAGGTAGTTTTCAAGATGAATGGCAATAAGGCGCCGGGTCCCGATGGGTTTTCTATGGCTTTCTTCCAATCTTGCTGGGAGGTTGTAAGGGAGGACATTATGAAGGTGTTTGCTTTTCATGCAGGTGGGTTGTTCGAAAAGAGTCTCAATGCCTCTTTCATTTCGCTTATTCCGAAGATTCCCGGTGCTATTAATCTCAAAGACTTCTGGCCGATTAGCCTTGTGGGAGGCATCTACAAAATCATAGCCAAGGTTTTAGCAAACAGATTGAAGGAAGTTTTGGATAAGATTATTTCCCAGTCGCAAAGTGCTTTTATTAAGGTTCCAGGGGATTAAGACAAGGGGACCCCCTGTCTCCGTTGTTGTTTGTTTTTGTGACGAAAGCTTTGAGCATGATGATTTTTGCGGCAGTTCATGGGAGGCGACTAGAAGGCTTCACGGTCGGTAATACTACCATCTCACATCTTCTGTTTGCTTATGACACTTTGATTTTTTGCAATGTTAGGCCCGCCCAGTTACGCTATTTGTGGAGTTTGTTTTTGCTGTTTGAAGCTGCTTCCAGTCTGAAGGTTAATTTGGCTAAGTCAGTGTTAATACCAGTGGGGAATGTGGAGCAAGAGGGCATGTTAGCCAGTATTCTAGGGTGTGGGGTTGCCTCTTTGCCAGTAAAGTATCTTGGTTTGCCGTTGGGGGCCTCGTTCAAGGCTATGCATATTTGGGATGATGTGATTGAGAAGATAGAACGTCAGTTGGCCGTTTGGAAAATGTTGTATTTGTCAAAGGGTGGTAGGGTCACGCTAATCAAGAGCACTCTCGCTAACTTGCCTACCTACTTTTTGTCTCTTTTCCCTATTCCGGTCAGTTTTACCAAAGACATTGAGAAGATGCAACATAATTTCTTATGGGGTGGATTAGGTGAAGAGTTCAAGTACCGCTTGGTGAAGTGGTCGAAGGTTTGCACGCCAATTAAGGAGGGTGGGTTGGGTATTATAAATTTATGGGTGTTCAATCGTGCTCTGCTAGGGAAATGGTTGTGGCGTTATAGTTCGGAGAGAGATGTTTGGTGGAGAGTTGTGGTAGATGCAAAGTATGGAAGTTTTTGGGGAGGGTGGTGATCTTTCGAGCCTGGAGGAGCTTGTGGGGTGGGGTGAGGTTATGGAAGAATATTAGGAAAGGTTGGGACATTTTCAAAGGCTTTATGTGATTTGAGGTGGGGGATGACTAGGGTTAGATTTTGGCATGATAGGTGGTGTGGAGATACGGCTCTCAAGATAGCTTTCCTTGGTTTATTTAGTATTGCTTGTGCGAAGGAAGCCTCAGTTGCGACTAATTTGGAGGTGCTGGGTGAATCCAATCGGTGGAATGTTAGGTTTTTTAGAGAGGCTCATGATTGGGAGGTGGAGGTATTTGCTTCTTTTTTCTAAGTGTTGCACTCTACTCGAGTGAGACAAGGGTGTGCAGACAGATTGTGGTGGATCTCCTCCAAAAGAGGCCGTTTCAAGGTCAAGCTTCTCTTTGCTTCCTTGACCTGTACTGAAGGGAGGAGATTCCCTAGGAAGAGTGTGTGACAAACACAAGCTCCTTCGAGGTGATCTTTTTTGTGTGGTTAGCAGCTTTGAGCAAATTTTTGACCCTAGATAACCTCAGGAAGTGACATGTGATTGTGTCGGTAGATCATCTTCTTCTTCATTGTGAGGTAGCTTATGCTTTGTGGTGTGCCTTTTTTGGTCGGTTTGGGTTGTCTTGGGTGATGCCAAGACAGGTTTCCGATTTGCTCGCCTGTTGGTGGTCTACGGGGAGGAGGGGGAGTGCTGAGGTCTGGAAGATGGTGCCTACTTGCTTCTTTTGGTGTCTATGGAGGGAGAGAAATAATAGGTGCTTTGAGGACTTAGAGGGATCCTTGGAAGCCATTTTATACTCTTGTTTTCATACTTTGTACATTTGGACTGTTGCACATGTCTTTCCAGTGTCGATTAGCTACGATGATTTTCTTGTTCGTTTTTCCCTTTCTAGTTAGGTGATCCTATTGTATGCTCCCAGTGTACTTTGGGGCGCCTTACGCTTTTAATAAGACTGGTTATTACTTATAAAAAAATATATATATATTTGGGGATGGCGAGTTTTCCATTTGTGATTGTTATGGATATTATGGAACTCTAACTATGTTTTCACAAAAAGAAGCCACAAAACTTCTCTCCCTCCATAGACACCAAAAGCACCTTTATTTCTCTCACTCAAACTATGTTTAAAGTACGGTGTTTACTATATAATTGTGGGTGGATTATCTACCTAGCTAGAGGAATATTATTCTTAAAAAACTTCTATAAGTTTTCTTTAAGAGGTGATATTTTTAGCATGCACCATGCCTGATTTGAGTTTGAGATGTGACAAATAGCACCTTTAATTTGCTTTGGAAATGGAAACCTGAAAGTGGCAGAATAGAAACAAAAGTCCTTGCTCGGTTGCAAAGCATGGTATATAAAAAAAATAATGGCATCGATAAGCTCTTTCACATTTTTCTTTTCAACTTCAGTAGAAGTAAATGCTTTTTCATTTTTCTATAATGTTGTCAGATGATTATTGAGAATACATAAACAAAATGCAAGATGCACATTTCCACCTATATTTCTCCTGATATTGCCGGGCTTTCTATTGCAACTATTACCAAGAACGAAAGCTTACTTGTTGTGGTGCATTATGACCCTTTGGAACTGCAAAGGCGTCGTTGTCAAGAGGGATGTCAACAGATGGCCACTCTGAGCGAATGAAAGTACTTGTGATCCCTGCATTCCTGCTATTCACAGAGCTCAACAAGACAAAGGAAATGAAAGCGAGTAGAACCAACAAGGACTGTGTCCTAGAAACCTTTGGCATGATTGTTGATCAACCACCCATAAAAAGTATAATTAACTGCATCCAAGAATACGAACTAAGTCAGCAGTTGTGAGGATAAGTAAACCACCAATAAATGAATATCATCTTATACTATTTGAAATACTTGCTTTGGTTCAGACTAAAATAAACAACAGTATAATGGCTCTAATCAGTGCACTTTCTAAGTAGTAATACAGTAAATAAAATAAACAGAAGAGAGGGAATTTTTTTTTCTTCTTTTTTTCTTTCTTTTTTGCAATTTTTGATGCCCATTAAACGTTCAGTCAAAAAGAGAATGTTTCCAAACAATTACTACCATTCCCATGCCATTTCTCTTCAATAATTTAAATCACATTGGAAGAACAAGGGCAAAAACCTGTCTAAGTTCAAGCATAATGAATAATTAACTTTAAAAGAGACAATCTCCTCATTTGCAGAAGCGGAGCTCAGCAAGCAACTTTAGATTATTAATTTACACAACTCTTACAAAGATTTTGTCTTTCCCTTACTGTAACTTCAACCCAGACCTAAATCAATTTCCACCTCACATCTTCCCTAATAGTCAACAATAATTGCCAAACCTCTCAAAGCTCCGCCCCGAAACTTCATGGTGCAATCCATACGAAATCACATCAACATGACAAACAACCATTTATTCATAAAACATAAAAACAAACAAAAAAATAATAATCCCAGATGATTTAATCAAAACCCATTATTATTTTACCCTCGAGCACGATTCTCATTCTTCAAAATCAAACACAATTTAGCAGGATCAATAACCGAGATTCAAATCTTTCATATATTTTCAATCTCAAAGCAAAATCGTTGGTTGAATTCCTTGTTCCACCGATACAAACTGTCTAATCAACATCAAAGCAACGTATTGAATGAAAACAAAAAAACATACAAAGTATTTGAGAAGTTAACCGCAACAGAAGTAGAAAACAACTTGCAGCTTGAGCCCCACCGTCAAACAAAAATGGTATCAGAGCATCATGCAGAAATTCTCAACGTACACGGAGAGAGAGAGATATAGAGCGACCACCGTTGAGCACTGTCGAGCTTAATAACGGATAAACGAAGGGAAGGCGTATGTTAGTAGGGAGGGGTGGCGTAGCGTAGGTTAGAAAAAACTGTTTTGTCGCGTAGCTCATAGTTGGCTTAAAAGCGAAGGGAATATATTCTCTTCGGGATGAGCATCAAGTAACGTGGCAGTTCGTCATTAGCGGATCAACGGTAATGGACCAACGTAGCCATTCGGCCCATTTCCATGTCCCTGATGCAATGACTATCCAATTGCCAATTGGGACTTGGGATCATGATTTATTGTTTGATTAGTTGTCTTTGTAAATTATGATGGGAATCTTTGGCGGCTTATCACAATGCCCAAAATATCTCTGCCTTCAACATGAAAATTTTATTTAAGAATGATTTTGTTATTAATATATTATTTGATTTCCTTATTTAATGCTATCAATTATTGTAATACTTGTTTCAAGAATAGAATGTTGGAGATTTTAAGAGAATAAAACGATATTAATGTATTTCTCAATTACTTATTTATCATAATTTGGGGCCTTAATTAAATGAGGTTTGATACGGACATAACATAAATCTAACTCGTGGCCAACTTTTCTCCTACGTGTAAAATAAATTTGAATTTTAAACCAAATAAATTGTCTTTTTTTTTTTTTTTTTTTTTTTTCAAATTTTCAGAATCCCAAAATCCCCCTATCAATTTTTTCTTTTTTAAATTACACGTAGGAGAGAAGTTGGCCATAAGTTAGATTTATGTTGTGACCTTAACATTTTCCTAATTAAATAATGATAAATGATAAAGGCACAATCTTTTCACACAACTTTAGCCCAACTTTTCCTTGATGTGGTCATTTTTTTAAAAAACAAAATAAAAAATAAAAATAACATCCTATGTGGTCTTTTTTTTTTTTTTTTTTTTTTAAAATGGTCATTTTCTTCATAATAATGACCATTTTTTTTAATATAAAAAGTGACTATTTTTATGAAGAAAAATACTATTTTTTTATATAAAAAAATACCAAATAAAAAAAGGACCACATTTGATGATATTACTTAAAAAAAAAAAAAAAAAAAAAAAAAAAAAGAAGAGAAAAGTTGGGCTAAAGTTGTGCCTTTATCATACATTTTAAATAATATTGATGGTAGTTAAGGCCTTATTTTTTTTTTTAATTGTAAAAATCTTCATTAATGTTTATTAATTGGAGGTCTTATTTAATTGGCGGCCTTAGGCGGCCTCCTAATCCGCCTAAGGCTCCAACTGGCCCTGCCCATACCTTCTAGAAGTTACGATTTTGTGAAATGATGTCACAATCTTATGAAATTGTGGCACATTTCTCAAAATAATATATTATATAGAATTGTGATACACTATTTGGAGAGTAAATTTTGATTTTTTTTTTTTTTTTAATTTTGTAAAGTATAGCATTTCTCTTGTTTAAGATATCATAAGGGGAACAAGGCATTGTAACTAGGGCTAGTAGTGCCTCAATCGGGCTGATCAAAACCTAGGTGGCCCAGTAGTGCCTCTTCCCATCATTCATGAAGAAGCCCAAACAATAAGGGCTAAATCAAGTGGGTCCGGTTCATGACAAGTGAGAAAGGTCAATACCAACCCAACATACAAAGTCCAACTAGATATTTGTAGGTCGAAGGTAATTTTCTCCAACCCAGTTTGGAGGAAATTTTTGTCCTAAAAAATAAAGAAAGTGAGAGATGACACTTATCGACTATTGAAGTAGGTTGAATGAAATTTCCTTAAAGGAAATTTGTGTCCAATAAATAATATCCATGAGTTCTTCTCTACATTATTCCAACAAAAAAAAAGCAAGATCTTTTATCCCCAAGCGACCATAATTCCAAAAATCACAATCCAAGCACAAGCTAAGCAAATGCTTAAAACATTTAAAGTAAGAGAAGACCCAAAACAATACCTAAGAAAAACATCAATACTAGGAGAGAAGAGGGATTAATCGCTCACTATTCTACTGGGGAAAAGTTGATCATGTTTTGCAACCACTAGGTTACATCTTTTCTCCCTTATTTACTCCCACTTTCGTCGTTTTTTATACGTTTAATGTACATTATTGTTTGCAATATCGATTGATGAAACATTCAAAGTATTTCATTCATATTATTGATATGCATATGTGTTGATACTCATTGATGCAACAGTACTCTCATTAACTTGAGCCGAAACACATAACATAATAACATGATCTTCTAAGGCCCAACCTTAAAATTACTAGGATTGTGTTTGAAAAATACAGCTTTTAAGTCTGTAAGTGTTTTTTGGTGTCAAAAATGCGTTTTGACTATTTTTGAACTCTTAAAAGCGCTTTCAATTTTTTAACTAAATGGGTATTTTTTTCTTCAAACGGACTTTTTGAGTATTAAACGGACTTTTAGGCCCTCAAACGCACATCCAAACAGATCCTAAAACAAATAAAATATCCTTTAAATTTTAATTAACTTTTTAAAACCCTTTCTTTAGAAAAACATATCAAAACCCCATTCTTCTATGTTCTTCACAAAAATTTCAAGAACATTGAGTTAATTTGTTGGAAAACCTTTAATAGCCCATTATGTAACTTTTTTGATTGGTGAAAAATCCACCAATCATATGAACTCTTGGGATGAAGTTTTCGGCTAGGGGAAACTGCCTTGGCCAAAACTTAATGCTGCTCATTTGTTTTTTCATAACTTTTTGCATAACCCCATCACTTACTGGTTTTAGGTTTAGAAATTAAATCCAATAAAATCAAACATCAATGAAACACATAGGTTCTACCATCACCTCATATTCAATTGGTTAAACTCCATGCACAGGAAAACTTTAAAACACAATACCATATACCTTCCCTCAACATGTGATTTTCAAACATGATTAATTGAAAAACATAACTTTATAGAGTATAAAAAGATGGGTTAATAACTTTTTTTGTACCTGAGTTTTGAGGTTTTTTAATTTTTCTCCATAGGTTTTAAAATATAACAAAACTAGTACCTCAGATTTTGAAAAAGACCAGATCACCACCTCCAGTTTGAAAAATTCTATTAGGAGGGGGGGAATTCTCTCACACCGTTCAATATTGCTGAATAGTTGTAAACCTTGCTAACATTTTAAAGACAAAAAGCGTGTTTCAACACTTGACTCTTTTGTGGCATGTGGAATTTTCATATACCATCAAGAGAAATGTCACTTTATGAGCTAGAACAAGAAAAATTAAAGGACTACAACAAAAAGAAAAGAAGCACCTAAGAAAAGTTTAAAATGATTCATGATAAATGATAGTGATAGATGACAACCTTAACACGACTCTCCGTTTGTCCTACAACAGAAGAGATCCTAACCATGAACTGAATATTTTTCAGTCTATTTTGGACCGAAGATAATCATTTTTCCGAGTAATGGAGGATGTTGATTTCTTTTTTTTTTTCTTAGTAATTGATGTAACTCCAATTACATATTTACACGACACAACAAATTATAAAAGAATAATGAATTCTTCGCACTGCAATTAGTTCGGATGGCGAAGCAGTGTGGGAGGAGTCCCAAATCCCAGCTCAAGCTTAAAAAACCTGACATGGGACTATAAGCCCAAACCCAAGCTAAAGCCCATAAAAATCAAACTCGGTCCTAAAAAGATTATATAGAAAAGGCTTTTAAGCTCAAACTCAAAAGCTTCAAGGCCCAGATTTTTCTTAAAAAATCCATATAACACTCCGGGCTTCAAAAACAAACAAAATTATTTTTACACCATTTATTATAGAGAGAATAACTTTTATAAGGTCTTGTCATAAACCAAAACCCACCAATAAGAGGTTGACATCTCAGCTTGGAACAAGATAACAAAATGAGAATGAAACACCAAATCATACCAAATTCAAACCAAAAAAAAAACTCTTCATATACTTTTTCACATTAACCATCCAGTTGGGCGGCGGCGTCGTATAACGCCCCTGTTTCATCAATCTAAAGCATTTGTAAGTTTGTTTCCTTTTACTAAAGAAACCGTGTGCTCACTGCAGATTCCGGCATATATAGGCCAACTTTTGAAGGGGTGTCCTACCAGGAAAAAAACAAAAAGAACTTGAAATGGGAGTTTCTTAGAAACCACCGAAGACGTTGATAAGATGTCACTTACTTCCCTCTGCCATGAAAATTAAGGTAGTCTCACAAAGTTCTTACATTAGTCGTTACTAAAAATCTTAGAAATTAAGTGGTAAGAAATGTACAAGTTACCCACATTCATTGATTTAATCGTTTCATCTCCTACAAAACCCCAAATTAATTGCTGTTGATTTACCCATGTTTCCAATACCAAATGTGTTACATTACTCGGTCAGGAGGACCAAAATAGTTGCTTTAATATACAGGTCTCCCTGTTTCTTTTGAAGATTTCATGTATCTTCTTTCGGTCAAGAGTAATTATTTTTTTGGGTAATTGCCTTTTGCCCCATGAACTAAATTGCATTAGCACTTTTCCTCCATTAACTACCAACTATGACACCTGACCCTATCAAACTACCATCGTTAACGGTCATGTGCAAGTCATGTGCCATTTTAATTTTTTTTTTCCTTCTACATTTATCCTCATTTTAAATTGTTTTCATGTGTTGGATTAGGGTTTAGGAGGGTATAATTATCATTTTCTCGGTTTGAAGTGAGGGCAAAAGTGGAAGAAAAAAATTTAAAATGGCGCATGACTTGCACATGACCGTTGACCATCAATTTTAACGCTTTTGACTGACGGAAGGGGGCTTTTTGTTGTAAGATGATAATTTGATTGGGTCAGGTGTCATAGTTGATAGTTAATGGGAGGGAAAAGTGCTAATGCGCTGTAGTTCATGAAGGCAAAATGTAATTACCCCTTATTTTTTCTATTCCTATTAAAACATTCAAGTTAATTGAACACATGATGGCTAAAAATTGAAATTAAATTACTCGAAAGTAAATTACAATTTTGAAGAAAGCTTAAGTCCACTTACAATTTGATAAATGGATGTCTTTGAAAGTAGAGAATACTTGACAGTTTATGATTTCACACTACTGCACTTTGTCCCAATAAACCTTCTCTACAAATATTCATCTTCACTGGGATGGAAATGTCTTGGTGGGAATCTCTTTCTCTTGCATTAATGTCACGTTGGGTTTTTTTCACAGTATTCAAACTATTGTTGCCTTATCCGAGTAAACTATTAATGTTGACTATAAAATATTCATTTCTTAGTCATGAACTCCTTATAAAAAAACCTCCGTTCACTCGGCATATGATTAAGCCTCTTACCACCATCCCAAAGAGATAGTCAAATAATGAGAACCCGTTATGCAGAATTGCCACTCATACTTGGCATCCTCCTATGTTCCGCAACTACAATTTGTTACGGTTTGAATTTGCATAATTCAAAAGTCAGATGTATAGAGGAAGAAAGACAAGCCCAGACCGGCCCCCCTATGGTCAAACTGGGAGTGGCATAGAATTCTTCAAATTGGAGGTGGTGATTCGGTCTTTTCCAAAATTGAGGTACTAGTTTTGTCATGTTTTAAAACCTAAGGAGAAAAATTAAAAAACCTCAAAACCCAGATACCAAAAAAGTTACTAACCCTAAAAAGATTTTACTTACAAAGAGAATTGTTGAGCAACTTGGAGCTCTCTTTCTCTTCTTCTCTCGTGTGCCTTGGAGTTTTGGTGAAACAAGTTGAATGTGTGTTAGGGGTGGCCAAATGTGTGTTAATTAGTGTTAATTGAGGATATTAGGGTTTTCGATTAGCTTAATTGACTATGCAATATTAGGAAAGACTACTGACATAGTGACATGACACTTGATTTCTCATGTTAGCTAAAAAAAAAAGAAAGGAAAGCTAGTTAAAACATATTGCGCAAATCTTGTCCATTTTTGGTTTAGCTAAATAATTTAATTAAAAACATAATTGTCATAATTTTTTGTTTTTTATTTTTTTTGTAATTAATGGGGTTTCCTAGGGCTTTGATGCATTTATAGAAATATGAAATATACATGTACACGAGTTTGTTTACGTTTTAAGATAAAAGAAAAGCACACAAACTATTCGATAGCTTAAGTTTCTGAATAATGTTTATCTTTATCTCTATTAAAACATTTTTTGGTTCAAAAGTCTCCGATTGGTGTGATCTGCACATCTTTTGAGATTGAACCTGCAAAAATAAACAAGGTAAACACGAAGAGAAAGCTCCCTATGTTGAGCGTGATCTCCCATCTCCCTCCGACGATCAACAGTAAATATTGTAGAGGCCCGGTTGATCAAGGACTAACCCTCAAGAACAGACTTCCCAGGAGTATCAAACCCCTTATTTCTCGGGAATCATTTATTAACGCAAACAGACATCGTCAGTTATCCAAACTCTCAGCGTTCAGTGAATGACTTCTACTGGGTGAACGCTGAGAGTTTGGATAACTGACGATGTTTGTTTGTGCTAATAAATGATTCCCGGGAAATAAAGGGTTTGATACTCTTGGGAAGTCTGTTCTCGAGGGTTAGTCCTTGATCAACCGGGCCTCTGCAGTATTTACTGTTGATTCTTCTAGGCTGGATCTCTGCTAATTATGAAGCCTGCTGGTTGGGATTTGGATCAAGGCCTTATTGATGGGCTGTAGGCCTTCGGGCTATCAGCCCAAATGGGATACATTTACCCCTAACAATCTCCATTATGTTAATTGCTTCATTTCCTTCTTATCACATTGAGGATTGTGTTGAACGCTAAGACAGTTTTTCAATATTTGTCTCAATCATGTCTACGCCGTTTTTTTAATATAAAAAAAAAGAAAAACTTAGGTAGTTTAGACGTTAGCATCACTCATTGACAGGTAGTTTAGACGTTGTTTTGAGAGAGAAAAAAAATTAAAAAAGAAGTGAGTAAAAAAATAACCTGGAAATTGTTACGTGTTTCATAGCCAACACACCTGAAAATCGTTAGAGATTACGTAAGATAGTGACACATCATTTAATAACCAAATTTTGAGAAATTTTTTTGAAAAACCTAGCATTTCTCTTGATCCTTTTTGTTCGATCTAAGAATATTGGGTCAAGGAAAAAACAAATATTCAAGATTACAGGAGTTTCAGGAAAGAGTAATACTATATATCAGACCACTAACCCACTATACTGACCTGGCATTGTTAATTAACTATTGAATTTTCTTTCTCTTTTAACGAGGATTGATCCAATAATAAATTAGCAATAATTAGGTCATATATTGACATGGTATATAACATTACTTTTCTGGAAAACACCTACATCTACCAATACGGTCTAAAAGAGGTGCCATTAAAAGAGGCTACAAAGCTTAGAAAGCACATTGATAATGTGGGGTTTAAGCTTCAATTCATTGGCAGAAATTATTGCATTAATGGTGCTCATGCATGGGCTCTCTACGACAACATAAAATAATGCTCATGAGGGGTAGGACCATATTAATCAAAGTTTCCCACCAGACAATTTTGGGGGAAGTGGGAAGCCCCATTTGATGATGTGTGTGTATTTTTTTTTGGTGAGAATGACATGTTCCATGGCCTTGATGCTTTGGATCCCAATATGCTGATTGTGTTTCTTGAAGGATAATATTTGATTGCTAGAATTTTTGAGCTTAATTTGACCAAGTCTGCTGACTTTGGGGCTCATTGAAATCAAGGGTACTTTCGGGGAAAGGAGGAGGAGGAAGACGTAAGGTTTCAAACACCCTTCAATTGATATTTCTCCGTGGTTGACATCTCTCCATATTCCACCAAGCTTGTCTTTGTCTCATATCTTTTTAACCAGGAAGTAACTTTTGTTTTTCCTGCATAAATGATGAGTTGGTCATAGTGTCTGTCGTATACTTTGGTTACTTACAATTATAAATTTATAACACCCCATTTAATAAAATCTAAAATTAAAAGTTAACCGTGCTTATACTAGCGAACTCAAAACAAAACCCGACGGCCTTACCCTCGCTTTGATATAATGCTCTACAATTGATTCCCCCATTGTCGGTTCGCTCAACTGCCTGCATCTGCATGCTCACACCAGACAAATGTCCCTAATATTCTTGAGAGGCAATTTTCAAGTGACAAGAGTTCCTAAAACCTTAAGGAGCAAAAGCAGGAGTGATAGGTTCTCTTTGCTCTTTCAAAGAGCGTCTTTACTTTACTGACTTGAGCATTAGAGTATTTTCATTTTTCGGTCATTCGAAACCGACCTTTTCCAAGGAAAGCTCCTCCTTAAAATGAGGCATATTTTTTTAGCACGCCAATTAATGTAATTAGAGAATACAAACAAACAAAAAGTTCAGAATCCAAGTCTCTCTCGCAAGTGTTTGGCACATTAAAATATACAAACAACGACTGGCAGTTGAGCTCATTTCCGAGTATAACTCTCTAGAAAACCTTTTCTTTCTCTCAAAGCTTCTATTGGCCATGGAAGACCCATCAGCAAAGGACGATAGCCCACGAGTCCTCAGAGTCCTGGAAGCTCTAAAACAAGCTTCGCACCAGTTACAAGCACACCCGAGTCCCAAGTCGTCCGAGTTGAACTCGTCCTCCGCCATTAACGCTCTGCTCGAGCTGGAGACCGAGTCCGACACCATCCTCTCCAAGGACCCAAACCTCTCCGCCCTTTCCCAACACCTCTCCGACCTCAAGGCCCTCGTCGACACCCTCCACAAGTCCCACGGCCACCACACCCTCAAATCCTTCCTCGCTCGGCGAGCCTCCACCCACTCCATCTCCCGCGTCGCCGCCTCCATCGAGTCCGAAATCCAAGCCTGGATCGACCGCGAGAGCATTGAGACCTTGACGGGCGTCCTGCGCGACTGCCAGAAACAACCCTTCAACAACGAGGACGAGTTGATCAATCTCCTCACACAGTTCGAGGACCGACTCTCCCAAGGCTTCAACCACGAGTTGCAAGATCTCGTCCTCAAATCCAAGCTCTTCTCCTTGCTCGAGTCGATTCTCTGCAACCCAAATTCCCCAAAGCGAATACGCGAGCGTTGCGCTTTCTGCATAACCGAATCGATCAGATTCAACAAGGACGTTTTCGTGGGTCAAGTACTCATGGGTCGAACAATCGGTTCGCTAATAACGATGGCTTCCTCTGCATCCATAAAAGTCCTCTGTTCTTTAATAAGAT
>NC_081551.1:15446360-15446812 GCF_901000735.1 Corylus avellana | reverse complement strand
CAGAGTGAGGGAGGCCTGTGCCTCTGATGCTGAAGCTGCCACCATTATTGCTGAGGTTTTGTGGGGGTCTTCGCCTTGAACATTCCATTGTAGACAAATTAGGTTGTGAAATGAAAAGATTTTTCCTTTTTCTTTTTCTTTTTGTAGTTATGTATGTATTTTGCGGTTGGTGTAAAGAAATTATTGAGTCAGTTGAATTACTGATATAATTAATTGCTACCCCTCCAATAAATAAACAAACAAACAAAAGTTGGGGTGGGGGGGGGGATCACCAAGGCATTTTGGGTGAATACACTTATTTGTATAATATTATATTTTATTTATCAACCAAGGAAAAAAAGAGATTAGTATTTTCTGAGAAGGATTTTCTTGCAATGTTAATAGTTTGGGAAGGGAGAAAGCTTAAAGAAGAAAAATTATGACTGAGAATTTATGGGGGAATCATTTCTTGG
>NC_081551.1:15381349-15446340 GCF_901000735.1 Corylus avellana | reverse complement strand
AAATTAGGTCGTGAAATGAAAAGATTTTTCCTTTTTCTTTTTCTTTTTCTTTTTGTAGTTATGTATGTATTTTGTGGTTGGTGTAAAGAAATTATTGATTCAGTTGAATTACTGATATAATTAATTGCTACCCTTCCAATAAATAAACAAACAACCAAAAGTTGGGGTGGGGGGGATCACCAAGGCATTTTGGTTGAATACACTTATTTTTATAATATTATATAATATTTATCAACCTGGAAAAAAAGAGATTAGTATTTTCTGAGAAGGATTTTCTTGCAATGTTAATAGTTTGGGAAGGGAGAAAGCTTAAAGAAGAAAAATTATGACTGAGAATTTATGGGGGAATCATTTCTTGGGATATGCTTTTTGGCCTAGAGAGTATGCTTATGTTTATCAATGTGTTTTGAAAAGCATTTTTGTGCTTTTGCTTTTAATTGTGTCATTCTTTTTGTTTTGAGAAGGGAAGAGAATATGCTTATGTTTATCAATGTGTTTTGAAAGGCATTTTTGTGCTTTTGCTTTTAATTGTTTGTTATTCTTTTTGTTTTGAGAAGGGAAAACAAAGATAAACAACCCAAATTTTATTATTAATTACACTCAATGTCCCTCAATCACTAGTTATTTTTACTTAGTAAAACGATTGATCATTTACACATTGTCTCATGAACAGTCACTTATCATACTTAACCTTTCTCGACTACCAATCAATGGAAAAAGAACCCTCCATATCTTTAAATGATTTAACAAAAAGACGCACATTTCATTTTTAACATGAAATGACAAAAATACCACTAGTTTAGAAACTAAATTGAGCTAAATACTCTTAGAACTAAAAATTAAAAAGATTAAAAACAAAAAGAAAAAGGGGTTCGGCCACCCAGCCCCCAACACCTAGGTGTAGACCGAAGAGTGGACTCCTTGATATTGTAGTCCCTTTAGAACCAAAGGGTGACACAGGGTGCCCTAAACAAGCTTTCACCATCTTCTTATGGTGCCCTAAAACTAAGACAAACTTCAAATACAAATACAAAAAATAATGGCAGAAAGTAAAAACATATATCAAGCAAATTCTGAAGCTTGCATATTTGACGGAACTCGTCTATAGTGGTCCCTTTCATGATGTTACCATTTTGTTGAATCCTACATAATATGACCAGCAAAGAAATCAATGGGGCATATCAGGTGGCGGAGGATCCAGGTGGCTTCCACAAGTTGGGTACGTCTCTCAAAAGCTCTCTCCAAAGCTAGAGCTTTCTTTATCATAGTGGAACTTGTTTTTGGAATACCTTTCATTTCATGATGAATCAAAAGTCTAGTATAATGATTGCAAGTACCACGGGAGAGCGACAAATAGCAGCCATTCGCCACAACCCTACAAATTTAATGACTGATTTTTAAAAAAGTAGTATAAAAAGGATAACTAACAGTTCTGTTTTTTACTTTCTACTTGAATTTTTGGTTCAGAGACGCCATGATAAGCTCCGCACCAACCACGTCTCCTTCCTCTACCCATTAGATGATTCTCTTCATCCTTTATTGTCTGTAAGACTTGCTCAATCATGTGATCAAACCCATCTAATCTTCCACCACTAAGATGATCTAATTCATATAGGCCATGATATGGTCTAGCAGATTAGAAGTTATCAATGTACATTGGCAATCAACAAAGAGATAATGAGCTCAAACAAGATTTCAAAATTTTCAACAATATTTAACTCCTACTTGGACTCATTCTACCAAAAACAAAAAATCATTTTCGATGTTTTTCTGTACAGTTATCAGCTCAATTTAGTTGAATTCAGACCTCAGTGGCAAACCTATCAGCTTGACTGTATCCTCGCAGTGATATGAAGTTGAGATCCTTGGTTTATATGGCAAAAATAGTCATGGCTTGCTAGATTTCCTTGCCATACTTCCAAAGTAGGCATCTTACACCAAAGGAAAATATAGCGAAAAACCTCTTTGAAAAATCCATACCTTTGAATTCTCCTCCTTATTGGTAAAAGATCAATATGATATAGATTGCTTTGCTGCTACAGAATTCTCTCAAGAGAAGAAAAAATAAATCCAGCATCAAAACGGCAACAGAAACTTATCCACTCTCCAAAGCTGCCCTCCCTCTACTTTCAGTTGCCTTTCTACGCAATAGAGCCTTGAAAATGGTAAAACCTGCAACCAGAGCAATCTGCAAATGCTCAGAGCTACTTGTTTTTATGCAAATCTGTCCCATTTTGCGACTATTTAGATTGGCATTGACAGACACACTCAAGCTTCTGCTCAGCCGGAATTCAGACTGTAAAGTTCCACCCAGAACCGTTTCTTTGTCGAAGGAAAGTAGTGTCATTGTCAGACTGACTTTATCATTTCTCACTGGGTAGTCACTCCCTCTTAAAGTGGCTTCAAAACTCCCACCATGTGCCACTTGTCCAGGACCCCCCATTCGCCCAGCATTAACCACAAACTTCAATCTCTTCCCAATTACTATGGTATCTTCAAGCTTGGCACCAACATAATACTTGTCTCTGAAAGATGTCAAAGAAAGTCCACAGTCAGCAATGTTGTGCTTTAGGCTCCTCAGCTTTGTGTTGCTATGAACTGTATAGATCATATCTTTACCAGAAGATTGAACATCAAGAGCAACAGCATAAGTAGGTCCACTGGAATCTGTGTAAGCAGCAGCACACTCTGCCTGGATACTGAAATCCTGCTTGTCTTTGCTCATCTGTCCTGTGACAGAGGCAAAGACATTCCTGTTTATTTCCACAGCTGTTTCGAGGCTTATTCCATCGAAGCCTACATCATGATCCAATCCATGGGGATCAAGAACAGGTCTCACAGTCCACTGGTCACTTGTAACAAGGCACCGGTATCTATGTACAGGACAATCTGAGTCAAAACTTGGGGGAACTGCCATATCTGGCAACAAAACGGCCTCTGGAGGCACCAGCTGGCTATCAGAACTATCGTCATTCACTAAGTTTTCCATTTTGGCAAGCCTATTCTCCCTCCGCCTCTGATACTCTTCCTTCAACTGTTTCTTCAGATAAAGTATTTCCCGGTAATCCAGCTCATCAAGATAGTCTTTTTTCTGTAAGTTTGTCAATCTCTCAAACTGAGATTTTGTCAGGATACGGATTGGAGGTAATTGATCATAGTCATCTTCATCCTCTGCATCTAAAAGTAAATTCTCATCGATTTCATCATCCATTCCATTTGGATTTGATATAGAGCGATGCCGCAGAAAAGATGACAGGAGATGAGGCAGAGAAGGCAGCCGGGTACTACTCAAGGATCCCAGTTCAATGCTGTCTTGAAACTTCAATAGGGAATTGACATCACCAAGAACTTTAGTACAAATGCACAATAACATGAACTGAGATTTCCAAACCTGTCCATTTGGAAGTACTTTTTCGCCCATAGTGTTTTTCTTACATTGAGGATGGTTCTCAACCAATACTACAGGGTTTTCAAGTCTTGAGTCGGACACTGCCTGCTGTATATGGTGCTGCACTAAATCTGTACATTGGGTCACATGTGACTCATAGTTGACAGTATAACCGCTAGGTCCTTCAGGAAGAGCCGAGGAAGAGTGAGTCATTACAATGATGGTGTTGAACCATATTGCAGTACCAAAAACTTCAGTTATAAGATTCAAAAGAGGGAAATCACTATAGCCCATGTTGATGACATCGAGGCGTTCAAAGTACAAAACAATATCTGGTGGTGATCTTTTTATGAATCTCTTCACAGATAGCATAATGTTCTTATTTCTTCTCACATTACTGGAAGAGGAAGGCAGGAGACCAGGGGTATCGATTACCGTAATTCTAATTCCATTAACAGTTCCCACAACCTCTCGGATCTGATCAGTGGCTGGTTGAAATGCATCAGTCATGGTTTTCATTTGATCAAATATAGAGTTTATGGTAGCACTCTTGCCAACCCCTGTTTTCCCCAGGACAAGTATTCTAAATGGGAAATCTAATTCAGGCAGGCCAGCTGACTCTTGCTCTGCTGCAATTGCTTTGGCTCTATTGCTTACAAGGTTAACTCTTTTCAAGTCGGATTCCCCTGCTCTTATCAAGCTTGCTAGGTGTATCCGATACAAAACCTTTGCAACCAGAAGATTCTCCTGTGACTGCCCAAGGCGTCGGAGAAGGCGCAAGAACTTAACTTGGAGATCCTCAATCTTCGCCAGTGGATCCATTTTTTGCTTATCAGAGGTATGAGAGAACCGATAGGAGTCTTCAACAGAAGCCTGCTGCATGGAAGGATTATACTGATTTTCCTGATTACCATGGCTAGCGTGTGATGCATCAGGAAGTACTGGGGATGCTACGATACTGGCTGTATCAGCTGAACCTAACAAGTGACAAGACAACGATAAAATACATCAAGATCAAGTCTAAAATTTGGAATTGGTTTCCAGCGTTGGAAGCAAATATTCAAAAACCTTGCAACTGGATTGTCAACATTTCATTACAAGGGTGTCTAAAGCCAGGATATGAACTTATGATTTCATTTTTACTGAAAATTCTGGTAGACCCAATTTGGTTAAACCGTTTACACAACTCACCAAGATTAGCTCAGAATGGTTAGTTCATCACTTAGAACTAAACTATTATAGTCAAAGATTTTTTATTTATTTTTAATATATAAGTAATTGGCGCAATGGAAGGGGGAAGGAGAGATTCAAACTAGTAATCTCCGCTTTATGAGGCATGGTCCACAACTGATTGTGCTATCCATTGGGGTTATAGTCAAAGAAAAATTTTTATGTTGAAAACACAACTAGATTGTTAAGTGAATTTCCTTTCCCATTGCAGTGCTTCACCTTTTCTTCAAAATGTTTTAGACAACCAAAGGCAAAGCCCCCCATTATGTTGATAAGTCCCTTTAAAAATTTATTGTCAAGGAACTTTTACAACCTTCATTCTCCCATTATTTCTTGTGACACGTCCTCCCAATGATAATCTCCAAAATGTATCTTTACAGCCACTTTCCAAGAAGATGTAAGGGTATTCTTAGCTAATTGAACTAAGGGTATTCTTAGCTAATTGAACCACTATGAGATCCAAGTAGTGCTATATTTAAGCATTGAGATGTACTCTCTCCATCCTTGCCATCACAAATGAAGTGTCTATCTACCATCCCAAGTTTGAATCACAAACTATTGTGGACATGAGAAAGTGAGAGGTGGGGGAGGCTAAGTAACGCATCAAGTTTTAACAAAAGATTTAATATTTTTTTCCTTTTCTTCTACTATAAATAGAATGGCAGACATGGAAGGTGTGCATATATCTACAATAACTCTAAATAAAAACTCAATACTAGAACATATGCAAAAAGGGATAGAAACAAGGTAATACCTTGGCTGTCAACTTCCTCATCCAGAAGTCTCTCATTAAAATAACTGTCACTTCCTGACAATGGGCTAGATGAGACCAATGAATTGGACACTAATTGAGAAAAAACCCAATCCCTAATACTCTTCATTTTACCTGCACAAAAGTTCACAAATAACTACCATAACTTCAATCGCTAACATAAACCAAAAAAACAAAAAAAAAGAAAAAAGAAAAAAGAAAAAAGAAAAAAAGAAATCAAGCTTAACTAAGGTGGTCCATCATTCAAAATCTTCATGGAGCATGGTGAAGAGGATAAGGAGCAAGACATCAAGTTTTTAAGAACTAATATTAAGAAGTTCGAGAAATTAAATGGTAAGATTTCGTGATAGATACATTATCAATCACAAATCAACTGAAAGCATGATTTTATCCAATCAAACAAGTAAATCTTTTAACCATTTTAGTTTCAATAGGAACAACAAATCATTAAACCTCTAGTTAAACTTTTTTCATTCACGTATTGGACAGACAAATAGCCCAACTTCAACCCCAACAAAAAAATTCCAATCAGCAGCTAGTTTCTTATAGAGTTTGAAACAGAAACTAAAATAGTGAAAATCATCTCGTACAAACTTTGGATAGAACTCATCCATAAAAACCGGCTTGTAAGGGGAGGGGGCAAGCCTAATAACTTATATACAATTAGACTTAACCCATGTGGGACACAAGAATTGTAACATACCACCACGCTTCGGCAGACGACGTCTACGGCGGCCCACTCTATTGACACTAATCCGATGGTAGCACTTTCTCTTTTGGGGCTCCACTCACTTATTAGTATTTTAATCTAACCTAAAGGTCGCCCTTCTGTGATTCGAATCTGTGACGTGGCGTTTGGTTTAAATACCAAATGATCCAAACCTGGGTAGAACTCACCCTTAAAAATTGGTTTGTAAGGGATGGTGTTCAAGAGCCTATATACACATTATTAAGATTAGACTTAACTCATGTGCGACACAATGATCGTAACATCATCTCTCATTTCTCAAAGTTTTGCACATAACAAAAAATATTAGTAAAATATCCCAAAAGAAAACAAGCAGTCAATCCCATTGCCTAGTAACAAATACCCAATTTTATTCATCCAAAAAAAAAAAAACCCAATTTGAAATAATTTCTAGCTACATACAAAAGTGAAAAAAAAAAAAAACAAAAAACAAAAAAAAACAAAATAGAGAAAATTAAAATTTCGGGTAAAGGTTTACCTAAAATGTACAAAATCCACTCGAAGCTAACAACCCTGAATTAGATAGTACCAGCTTGAGGGACCAGAAATCATACTCGGAGAAGCAGAAAATGGAATATGGAAACAGTAATAGCGACGGAAGAGTGAAGCGGAAGCAACTAATCAGAGCCCAAAGAAAAATTATTTGAATAAAAAGATCGAACTGTGACAGCTCTCATACCCTGATTGAAGCTCCGGGAAGGCATTCGGATTCGCGACTGACTCGATTCTTGATCCGAATTCAACTTGGGGCGCGTGTACCTCGGCGAAAACGAAGAGCGGACGAGGTTGAGGTTGAGGGGACGAACCGATGCGATAAGACTGAGATGAAAAGGATTTTGTTTTTCTCTGTGTTTTTTGTTTTTTGTTTTTTATTTTTATGGTTTTAGAGGGGAAGGGTTGGTTGTGCACCACGTGTATAATTCAGATACGATAGGGATGAGCTAAGCTACTACTACTTTTATATTGCCAGCAGCAAAATTGCTCGGAAAAGGAAAGTTAAAAAAATAATAATAATTAAATTTTTTTTTAAAAAAGGTATAATCTACTTAACCCTTTTAAACTACTACTTCAATGACAATCGACCTCTCAAACTATTAATTACGACAATTTACCCCCTCAAACTATCAAACCAATGACAATGTACTCATAATTTTAACAAAATTACCATTACTAAAAGAAAAACAAAAATACTAAAATTTATTTATTTTTTTTCAAAATTTTAAGGGTATTTTTGTCTTATTGAAAATTTTATAGGGGTAATTTCGTCATTTTGCTAGCATTGAGGGGTACATTGTCATTGTTTTTGTAGTTTGGAGGATAAATTAGCATTGGAGTGACAGTTTAAAAAGGTTAGGTGAACTTTACCAATATATATATATATATATATATATATATATATTGTCTAAAAAATGATGGAGTTTGGCCATACCATAAAATATAAATAAATTTTTTTTGCCAAAAATTATAGTTTTACCCTTGCATTAAAAAAGTATAAAATAAAATAAAATAATTAAAAAAAGAGGGGCAACCTCCCGTCACATGGGTAAAAGCTTTGGACAAAAGAGAAAACCATTCCTGCTTTATTACGGAAGGAGATGTAGATGGGCTCTTGGATGGAAGAGTTGGAACAGGACACCATCGCACGGGACAGCGCATGTACCACATGCATTGGTGGAGAGGGAGGCGCATATGAAGAAGCTGGCTAGTGGCTACTCATGATGGATCTGAGGTGGAGAGGTCCGTGGAGGGGCGCATGCGTGGCGGAGATGAAGAGGCAGTGGTAGAGGGCTGCTTCTCCCTCCTCCTGTATGCTTCATTGATGGGGAGTTCAGAAGGGAGGAATTGGGTTTGAGAGAGAGAGTAGTTTTCAAAAATATTTCCAATTAGTACCATTATCATCTTATCAAAATGGAAATTTCCATTTGGTGGCTACCACAAAGAGGATGGTTGTGTATATAATTTTTTCTTGTTGAAACTTTCATGTGAACTCCACCTGTTAATGAGGGTGATCTTGTGCCAAACAAAAATGATTTACCTAGTGTCCAACATTGGACTCTATAAATCGGAGTCATTTACACTTCTAAATAATAGACTCATTTTTTGAAGTATTTCAAAAGTGCTAAACATACATGCACTATAAACCTAAAAAGACCAGTCAATTTGGAGCGCTTTCTTAAAATTCATTATAAAACACAGTTTTAACTAGTAACTAAGAAATGTGAAACTTAGCATTCATGGCTATCTTTATAAACTATCAACTTTATGTGGATTAAACCTCATTTTCCCAATATGGGACCGAAGTATTACATATCCATACTTTAATTACTTTATTAAAATTTTTATGGAAATTTAAAATAAAATAAGATAGATTAGGATAAAATAAAAGATGTATCTTAAAGATTAGTGCACAGATTAGTGGAGGAGTTGGTGGTCGTCCATCCATACACAAACAATGCTCAATGTTTGGTAAACAAAAGATGCATTGGTCACCAATTCATTCCATCGATTCGTGGCTTGATCATTGTCGTTTGTTTCACAAAGACTCAAATATGCTGCAAATATACTTTAATTATGGAACAATAAAAATCAATATCCAAATTCAAATCACACTCGGGACCGAAGCATGTTGTGAAAGAAGCGCACGGGGCGGGCATGCTTCGACCGTGTCTTCGGGGCACAGTTGAATGTGAGGTGCAGTGTATTTGCATTCAAGTTGCTATAGATAGACTGGGTTATGTTTAGAGCAGTTTGACATTGCATTTTCCTAGGATGCATGTTTCACCTTTTTTTGATGAATAAGAATCATTTTATAACCACAAACAAAAACTCCATACAATTATGCAGAAAACAGACCTTGAAACAGACTTCAAAATCTACAAACTACAGACTCCCAACTCACGAACCAAAACCAACCTTATACTAAAGACTTCAAAAAATAAGGATGCATGCGTCATCGGCATCGAAAATGCACAAAAACTCCATATTAACAAGATGCTTTGATAGTGCTACCTAACCTTGTCTATAATGCTGTTTAAGCCTGCTTTACCTGCAAAGTGTTACACGAGACTAGTTATTGATTCTTACGACAGCAAAGGAAAGTTGAAGAAGCAAATGTCCTTCCTTTTTCCTTTCAATGCTCCTCACAGTAAGGCACTGCTTTGCAATGACAAGTTGAAATATAACACACATTCTAACATAGGTCCAAGAATGAAGGATAAAGCAAGAGCAAAAAAGAAGAAAGAAAAGAAACTTTTTTTCAAAGGAAGAAAATTATGCTTTACGGGGTAGCTGAAGAAAAACCACAACTGATTTACAAAACACGACTCTCAGAAACTTCGATCATTGCCCTCTCCTTGCACTCTTGAGGTAGTCCGCCCTTATTGCCCACAAATGCTCTCCAACTGATTTCATGTCCGGGCGATCAGCTCGAACCGGTGCTGCACACTGGAATGCCAGAGAAAATATTTTCATGAGTATCTCTGCATCTACGACTTCTTCCATTGAAGGATCCACTAATTCCACCACTCTTCCTTCACTGTACTTATTAAAGGCCTGCAATATCAAATTCACATGATCTGAGCAATTAATACTTGAAAAATGCTAGCAGTAACATCAATCTGCTGGAGAGGATTACCAAGAAACAAAGTAACCAAAGAATTTCATTTAGTGAAGCAATGGTCAAAAGATTAACCCATTGGGTAGTCGTACAGCCATGCGTCTCTTGACTTTTGTTAGCAAAGGCACCATTTTGACAATTACTATCTATGCTGTAGTTGTTAGGGTTTATGCCATAAAACCAAATTCCTATTGTATAACATTTAGGTTTATTAAATGAAGTTGTTTATTTTTCTAGAGTGCATATTACTTTACTTTTTCTAAGCAAGTGCATATTACGTCGTATATGTATATGTAGTCCTTAAGTTATTTTTTTGATAATTAATCAAGATAACATTATAAGTATAAGGCGCCCTCATATACACAAGAAGTATACAAGAGAAACCACCTAACTAGTAGGGGCAAAAAGAACAAGAAAATCATGATAACTAATTATCAAATGAGAAACATAGGCAGCTATCCAAAGATACAAAATTTTGAAAAATAAAGACTTAATTTCCTTCAAAGTCCTTTCGTGGTGTTCTCAAAACACCTATAATTCATTTCCCTCCATAAAACCACAAAAGGTACAAAGGCACCAACTTCCACACAGCAGCACTATAAAGTGTTGCTGGTATCTACTAACAAGCAAACAAATCGACTACTTGTCTAGGCATAATCCAAGACAACCCAAATCGATTGAAGAAATATCCCAAATGGCACAAACAACCTCAAAATGAAGAAGAAGATAGTCCACGGACTCTCAATTCCTTTTACACATAACACTAATCAATCAAAATAACGTGTCACTTCCGGAGATTGTTCATGGTAAGGATCTTCCCTAGGGCCGTCGACCACACAAAAAAGGACACCCTCAACGGAACCTTAGTCCTCCAAGGACCCTCTCAAGGGAACAAAAACCATCATGACAACCCATGACACTGTGAGCATCCTTTGCACAAGCAATACCAATTAAAACTGTAAAGATATCTTTAAAGGCCATATTTCCATACCAAATATCATGCCAGAATCTAACCTTGGAGCTATCTCCCACTTCAAATATGATGTGACTACAGAACTTCTCACAACCCCTCCTAATATTCTTCTATAAACCCACCCCATACGCCCTAACAGGTTCATTAGAACACCACCCTCATGAACTTTCATATTTAGAGTCTACCACCACTCTCCATCAAACCTCTCTCTAAAGCCTATAATGCCAAAGCCATTTACCTAAGAGAGCATGATTGAACCTCAACAAGTTCCTAATCTCCAACCCTCCCTCAGAAATCGGCGCACATACCTTGGGCCAACTCACCAAGTGATATTTGAATTCTTCGCCTAGCCCACCCCAATAGAAATCATGTTGGAACTTCTCAATACGGTTTCCAACACTCGAAGTAAGAGAAAAGAGGGACATGAAGTACGCAAATAAGTTGGATACGGTGCTCTTGATAAGGGTAATCCTACCACCTATAGACAAATACAACATTTTCCAACTAGCCAACAAACATTCTATCTTCTCAACATCATCGTCCCATATTTGGCCTTATAGGATGCCCCCAATGGAACACCAAGAGAGTTCAAAGGCAGAGATGCAACCCCACAACCCAAAATCAAGCAAGCCCAGCTACATTACCAACATTTCCCATAGGAACCAATTTCAAATTGGCTAAGTTCGTCTTCAAACTCGACATTGCTACAAAACATAACAAGCTCTTTAAATTGCGAAGATGATTCGGGTCGGCCGGTCCATAGAAAATCAAGGTGTCATCATCAAACAGAAGATGAAAGATATCAACCCCTGTCTCCACAAAGAAGCTAGACAACAATCCTCCACTCACAACAACTGAAATCATCCTACCCAGCGCCTCTATCACTATAACAACAAAGGAGACAGAGGGTCCCTTGCCTCAAGCTACGAGAGTTGCCAAAAAAGCTTGTGAGGGAGCCGTTCACCAAAATTGAGAACTGCACAGAGGAAATAGAATGAGCTATTCATGAGCACCACTTCCCCCAAAACCCGCATCTTCTCAACATGTACAACAAAAAATCCCAAATAACATGATCATAAGCTTTTTCTAAGTCAATTTTACAAATAACCCCCGGTTCTCCAGATCTCAATTTGCTATCGAGGCATTCATTGGCAATAAGAATAGGATCTAGAATTTGCCTACCTCAGTTGAATGCATTTTATGACTTAGAGATGATCTTCTCCAACACCATGTTAAGCATGTTCGCTAGAATCTTAGCAATAATCTTGTAAATGCTACCCACCATACTAATTGGGCAAAAGTCCTTGGGGTTGATAGCCCCTGGAATCTTCAGAACAAGGGCGAGGAACTTAGCATTTAAGGCTTCTCTCAAACTTACCTCTAGCATGAAACTCACAAAAGACCTTCATGTTGTCCTCTTTTAGAACAACCCAACAAGCTTGGAAGAACACCATAGAGTAACCATCAGGGCCCGGTGCCTTGTCACCATTCATTGCATTCACAACCTCCCACACCTCCCTTTCCTCAAACTCTCTCTCTCTCCAACCAACTGGACTTAGCCTCATCAATAGAATCAAAGGAAAGACTGTCCACCACGGACCTCCAATTGCATTGCTCGGTAAACAACTCCTTATAAATCTAGACAATGTGGTTGCTTATCTTCGAATGGTTGGTAGAATTGTGTCATCAATCAACAAGGAGTCAATGGTGTTCCTTCTACTATTGGAGTTAGCCATTTTGTGAAAAAAAAACTTTGTGCACTTGTCACCCTCCTTAAGCCACAAGACCCTAGATTTCAACCTCCAATGCACCTCCTCCATTATGTCCTTAAGTTATATTGAATAAGATTTAAAGTGTGTTAATCGGATTACTTAGAAGATCTAAACCATAAACCTTGTAACTTATAAACTATAGTTCGTAGTTAGTAATGAAATTGGGCATTCCACTTGATAAGATTATAACATATTAATCATGATCATGGAAGTAGAGACTTTTGATTGATGTGTTGATGTAGTGACAATGCACTGAATGGACCACGTGAGTTGTTATTCTATTATAATTACTTTGAAAATGAATAACTTGAACTCACATCTGCTTATAGCATTGACTCTAAATCCTAAGATGAATGTGAACTCAAATGTGAAGTAGAGGTCACTTTTTTATATTTAGGAGTGAGATCTTTCACGGTCAAAATTTCGGTATATTGGATGATCACATGTAGCATTGTGGGAACACCACTCCTCAAGATGAAATCCATAATCCTTTGATTTAATCAAATCAACATGAAATATCCCCTTGAAATAAATTTAATGAGAGTTGATTATTCGGACTCTTTAGCCAAAGTGTTTTAGGAAGGAGTACTAAAATTAAATGTACCAACTCTAAAACTAAATGTACTAAACAAAATATGATTTCAAGAGTATAAGAATAATCAAAATATCAAATCGAATACTTAAGGATTGAGAGAGTGAATTAAAGTGACAGTTTTATTTTATAACTTTAATTCAACTATGGATAATTTCATGGAGGGGATCAACTATGGGCCCATCTGTTGCCTAACTATTAACAACTTGTCCATGTCTGCTCTTGATCCTTACACACGATGGAGGGTTTGGCCTCTATCAATACTTGTTCAAGCGTACCACTACAAGTAAGCATCACCAGCTATATTGAACCAAAGGCCGATCATGCACAAGTCAACCCACAATCATCCAGCATATGGTCAGCACCAACATCTAGCGTTAAACACACATAATAACACCTTCATGTGCCACACCCCTGACCAGCTGATAAGCCTGGGCCCAAGAGATTGCATGGGTGCCTTGCAGAGCATGCTACCCTCAGCATGCGTAAGTCCCACTGCATCGCACCTTGGCCTGTACTTGGCTACACCCTTACCCTTGTACGGTTGCATGGCACACATACTGCCTACCAACATGCTTAAGCCAGTAGCCTGCTAGTGTTATGCCCGAACTGTTCCCTGAGTGTTGAGTTGTCGCTCCACAGGCACATGGTAGAGCCACTTCTTGTACTCTCTTGAGCACCAACTCAAAATGTCTTACTGCACGCTTTCCTAATGCAGGTGGATATTGTGCCAAGATCAACACGCAGGTTACAATGCCTTTTACAGCCACTGTTTGACACCTTATCCCATCCATGGCATGCCTTCCCATCCGTTGCATGCCTTCCTCATACCCATGACAATGTAGTCAAATCCCGATTATAACATATAGCCTATGAAACTTGTCCACAAATAAGGGCTATAAATTTGTTGCCTCAAGGGGTGAAATTATTGAGTTTGAAAAATGTTTGAATCATTTCTTAGCCAATCACCCAGAAGTCAGGACTTGGCCTTGTCAAGTCCACTAACACCCGAATTTACAACTTTTATACACATCCAAAGCACACAGTTGGAGTTAATTTCAGATTGATATCCACCCAGCATATTTTCGCCTAAGTTACAGCCATATCAAGAATCAATTAAGAGCGAGACAGGGTCATCTAATTTTGGTGTCAACAAAGGAGGTTTCCATTACTTTCACTCCATCAAATTGGGATACCATTGCAGGTCTCTTGAAGATTATCCCATCTTCTAAGAATAAGCTAAGATACCACATCACTTGATAATTAGCCACAACTGCCCCAAATAAAAGAACTTGTAAATGGAATGGAAAATAAGCTTACCCATCTAAGTGTCACCCGCTCTTCAACAGATCTCTTCAAATCCACAGGACGGTGGCTTGTCAGAATCTCTATAAGTAAAACACCAAATGAGTAAACATCACTCTTGGGGGTGAGTTGATAGGTCCTCATGTACTCAGGATCTAGGTAACCAACTGTCCCCTTCACTTTGGTAGAAATATGTGTTTGATCAGACTCCACTGGACCAAGCCTTGCGAATCCAAAATCGGCCACTTTGGCTCTCATGTTCTCTGTGAGAAGAATATTGGATGATTTCACGTCTCGATGGATAATTTGCTTCTCTATAGAAAAATAAGCAAGAGGTTAGGTGCCAATTAGAATCACAAACATAAAGAAATGACATATGCAATAAGATATTTATGTTGGATGAACACACGAAAATTGTGTAAATCACATCCCAAATTATAGGCTTGTTGGAATAAGATATGCATTGGACAAATGTTATCAGGCATGCACCCAAAAGGCAAGTCTGGGAGAGGAAGAGAGGAACATAGCTTAAGCCGCATGAAGTTTCATGAAATCATGATTCTAACTTGAACCAAGAAACTTCATTGGTCATCTTCATTACCAGTAAAAGGACTATTTCTTTGATTAGTCTGCAGAGTTATGATGATCAAAGAAACAAATCAACTAAACGAAAAATTTTCACCTCCATATAAATGGAGATAAGTAAGTCCATGAGCAACATCGATGGCAATTTCAAGTCGTTGATTGAAATCCAGGATTCTTCCACGCTGACCTGCCAGTAATAGCAACAAAACAGTTGTCATCAATGTTGTTATCTGGATTAAGATATTTTCCAATCTTATGATTAAGTAATCTTACCATCCAAATGTTCTCTTAGAGTACCGTTTGGCACATACTCTGTGATGATAAGGCGTTCATTTCCTCTGTCAATATAACCTAGTAATTTCACCAGATTCCGATGATCTATTTTGGCCAGAAGTTCAATTTCACTACTGAATTCATTTCGCAGATTCTCAAAGAGTTCCTATCCAAAATTTTCATGTTAAAACAAAGAAAATAGTTCAGAATTATATATATTGAATCACTTGATAGAACCAATGACATGATATGATAACTGAAATTCCTTTCAGCATTTCATTGTAAAGCCAAATTAACCTTAAAATGACATGGGCACAATTTAAGCAACCTCTTTTTCTGCAGTAAAATTTGAACCACGTACAAGTTTAGCATATTTCATTCCTATTAGACACAATGTGCAAAATATATCACTCTCTTTCATTGGCCATTAGGCACAACTATTTATACTTTAAGCTTCCACCAATGGTGTGATTCAAACCACCCTAGTCTGTTCCACCCAGCCAAACAGAATACCCAGTAAGTTTGTGCCTAGTCCATTCCTTGATGAAAACAAAACAGGGAAGAATATGGTTTCTTGTTAGGTCAAAGCTTATTGCACAAAATGACTAGCTTCTAACAGTCATAATTTGCTTAAATGTCATTGCTCTCTCACGTTGAAAGGATGTTAAAAGCACAAAATATCCTACTAAACAAAACACAAGAGGAATTTGCATTTTAGTTTAATAATATTGTATGGAGTTGGTAAATGCACAAATTTATCCCACTCAATTATGTTTCCTTTGCTAAATGCACAAAGCTATCCAGTTCTAATCAAAAAGTGGCTACCCTTATCTTGATTTTAACATTCTACCACATCATATAGTTCAAAGGTCGAAACAATTTCTTCTGGATTACCCATAACATACATTATACTAATTAAATATCAACTTTTGAAATTTTCACGCAGCAGATGTGATATTGCATTAGTAGTACATTCAACAACATTTAAGGAACCAACGCTACCTTCTTCGCTCGTTTAATGGCAACCACCAGGCCACCTTCTAGCTGGGCCTTGTAGACAGTTCCAAAGCCTCCTTCACCAATTCGTGATGATGGTGAGAAATTGTTGGTTGCTCTGGAAACCTGATTCAATGTGAGATGTAATGATCCCAGTCTAGTTAGTTTTGGAGACAATGAAAATCTAGGGCTAGGCGGTATTGGCAACCGATATGGACTGGCTGGAATCTTTTCAGGAGCAGGATTTACATCAGCAGAAGAAATCGAATCCGCTGCAAGAACAAAAGTATTCATGTGTCAATTATAGAGTTAAGAAGAAACCAAGAACAATTCGTCAGATCAAGCTCACAAAGGTTGAACAATGAAGAGAATAATACCATAATTACAAAACACTGTAGATAGTCTAAATATACAAGTTTGAGAAAAACTTTTATTGACTCTTGCTTTTGGTCATCCAAAATTAAAAACTTCATATAATTCGGAAGCTTAGCCAAAGAGGTTCATGGTTAGAAAATTTCCAATCATCATTTTAGATTAAAAAATTGTACTCACTTGAGTGTGGGTCCTTAGCAAGAACAGTGTGGGCGGTGGTTGCTTTCCTTTTCCTCTGAAAGCAGGTGCAGAGAAAAATGCAACACACAACCAAACCTCCAGTTGTTGCCAAGCCAACTATTGTTGGGTATGGCATAGCTTTGGGCTTATGGTGATCATTCATCGGAGAGTGGACTGTCGCTTTTTTTGTTGCATCCACTTGCAAAAGTTTTCTTCCCATCTTAACGACCAATTCAGCTGCGAAAACAGTAACACTTGATAAAGGTCCTTAGAATCTTGCTCCAAATTCTGACAATGCTCTATAAAGGTAGAAGTCTACTATGATTTTAAAACTACATGTTTAAACCAAAAACTGGAACCAAAAGTTCAAATTGGTGCATACCTGATGAAAGGTCCAATTCACAGTGATTAATTGCAAGGTATTCCTCGAATATGCAACCATTTGCATGATAATAGTGGAGGGCCTCACAAAACAAAGCTTTGTCAACCGCATCCCTATTTATGTAAAACAGTTCATAGCCATTAGAATATGAATAGGCTAAGCGATCAGCACCACAAACCTTTGTCTGGACAAATTCAGAGGCAAACAGTCTTGGCAGTTGCACCAATAGCAACAGAATTAACACCACAAAATCCATTCTCAACAAGATAATGTACTTGATTTCCATTTTCGAGAACTAAATGATAACGAAAGCATCGCTAAGTTCTGTTAGTTACTACTAGGCACGGCCAGAAAGGGAGATACATTAACAGAAACCCGTATCCCACAGAACCTAAATATTCAGCCAGGATTCCGTATCAATTACACCAAAGCCATGATGTATAACTCGGATAGGAAGAGAGATAGAAACACAAAGCCTGTACTTTAATCTTTTGACTTCAAGGGCTCAAGTGCTCTAATCTTTCGACTGTCATAATGAAAGTCAACCCAATGCTTCGATGAGGTTCAGCAAATTGACAATGGAGAAAAAGCCCGACAGGGAGTTGAAAGTCCAACAGCTCCTGAGAACTTCAACCCGAGGCTTCAAATAGCTTCAACAAGGCAAGTTCAATTTCTCAAAGTCAATACCAAACTTCAAGACCCAATTTACCAAATTGCAGTATAGCTAAAACCCCAACAAAAAAAAAAGGAACTTAGAAATGAGTTTCAAGTCTTCAAAATGCATACTGTACATGTAAGTTAAATTAGTTTCAAAGTGCTCTATACATGTAAGCTCAATCTCTGACTATCTCTGGACAATTCAAGCAAAAGCTTTCACCACCCAGTTCACCAAATCGAAAAAGAATCAAAAAAGTAGGCACAACAGCCACTGCATATGCACTCAATTAAAATGAAACACCATCTCAAAAGTTACTATCACACTTAACTCCCTTTACTAAATTTCCGATCAGTAGCTAGTTTTTTACATAGACAGAAACAGAAACTTCAACAGTGAGAATCATCTCTCATTTCTCAAACTTTTACACACAACAAAAAAAGAATTAGTCAAATATCCCACAAGAAAATAAGCAGTCAATCCCATTTCACGAATTAAAGCCTAGTAACAAATACCCAATTCAACAGAAGTTCTAGCCACCAAAAAAAAAAAAAAAAGTTTACACAGAAAATTAAAGCCCAACAGGAATTGATCTAAACAAAAAGATGGAACTGTGACAGCTCTCATACCTGATTGAAGGTCCGGCAAGGCCTTCGGATTCACGGATAAAAGAATCGGACGCGATAAGGCTGTGGAGGATGAAAAACCGAAGCGATAAGGCAGAGGAGCCACCTTTGTACAGTCGAGATAGGAGACGGAGGAGCCACCTTTGTTGACTCCTTGCTTTTTCAGTCGTCTAAATTTAACATTTTCATATAACTCGCCTGGAATCCTCTACGGCTTGTTCATACCAACACACGTCACCAAACGCATTCTCCACGCATGAATATTTTACATGGGCCATGGCTTAGCTTGGTAATTGACATTACCTTTCAAGTATGTTTGAGATTGCATTTTAGGAATTTAAAAGTACTTTTAATACTCAAAAAGTTTATTTGAAAAAAAATGTATTCGTTTGGTAAAAAAATTAAAAGCGCTTTTAAAGGTCCAAAAAACTTAAAAATAGTAAAAAAAAAAAACACTTTTGGTAAAAGTTTAAAAATGAAGCTTTTGTTGAAAAGCTTATTTTGGTTTAAAAGCTCTATTTCTCAAATGTAATTCCGAACATTCTCAAAACAATAATTAATATATATATATATATATATATATATATATATATATATATATGCTAATTTTCTTAAATGTTTAATTAACATGAAAAAGGGCATTTGGAGTTGAAATGGATGAAAAATAGCACAAGTAAAAGCAAGCTTAGTTAATTTTTAAAATGCTCAACTTGTCCCTAAAATTATTAATAAATGAAGATTTTTTATTTTTTATTTTTACATTTTTTATAATTTTTAAAGAATAATTTAGGCATTTCTAGGAAGAAAAAAGAAAAAGAAAAAGAAATTAGTACGCCATGCCTTAGAAAGGCATCACAAAATAATAATTTTTAATCTTGAAAACTAAAAGAATTGCGCTACAAGGAGACGCTGCAATCACGAGATCTTAAGTTTGAACTCTCTTACTACATTCGTCTATTTATGTAGTGTGTGTGGTGTCTCATACAGTCGGGCTGGAAAAAAAAGGTATGTATTTATATAGAGCATTCTTTCTTTAAATAGCATGAGACTTTTTGGAGTAAATTTAATAATAAAACCGTGCGGGCTTAGCCTAAAGCAAACAATATTATACCACTTGGAGTGAAGTCTTACATAATGTCACACATAGTCTAGAGATGAAAATGTGCTTATATGTATACTCTCACCCTTCTTGATATCAACTCATTTTAAAAGTCGTGATGGTTAGTATTAGGACGGTAACCTATCGGTCCAAAGTTTGGTTTGAATGAGCTAAAAGTAGACAATATTGAGTGTCATTGGGGTGAGACGTTACATGTAGTCTATAAGATTGTATCATATCACAATTTGAGATGAAGTAACCAAGTTGTTTTCTTTACTATTTTGTCAAGAGAAATGCTTACCCTCAAGTAAACACTTTTTAACTTGATAATAAAAATCATCATTAAATTTAAAATTCAATAATAACTTTTACGGTCACTTTAAAGAACATACATTTAAGAATTTGTGCACTTTTGAGAGGGGCTTGTAGCATTACACTTTTGCCAAACATCATCCCATAACATTTTGGAGCTTTATTAATTTGCTTAGACAACTATAAATGCAAATGAAGGAAGGATTGGTCATCAGCCAATAGCTCCATGAAATCAAAGAAGAAATTACTATATTTGACTAGCCATACTTCATACTTTGATAAATTTTTGAATATAAACAAAACACAATAATGGTAGAAATATTATCTATGAATTATTGTAGTTGTGCTATAAAGCAAATGTGTATTTTCCATCACCAATTTCTAATAATTAAAAACAGTCACAGTTCATTTAGTAGAAGTCTCACAAAGGCACAACAATCCTTTTTTTTTTCTTTTTTTTTTGTTTGAAGTTCTGATAGTCCCATTAGATACTAAGAGCAATGAATTACATTTTCATTTTCTTTATATTTAATTTGTGAGCCAAATTACAAGAAGATTCAACATTGACCTAGTATTATAAAACTATTTTAATGTAGCATTTACATTTGGTACAGTAATTTTATTTATTTATTTATTTTTACATGTTCATGTAAGGAAAGACAGTAAATATTTACTTAAAATTTAGTTAAAGAATATCTTTTTTATCTTTTATTTTTATTTTAGTTACTAGCGTTTTAAAGCACTTACATCCAGTTTAGCATTTTAGCCATATGTTTTTACTGTTTAATTTAAAATATTATTTTTTTTTATCTATTTTTATTATTCCCCCCAAAAAAAAAGAGAGAATCAAATTTAGTTTTTGTTTTTTTTGTTTTTATTATTATTATTAACTTAAACTCATATATGATTGAGCTAGTCAATTCTTTAGTCAACATGCGAATGGAGAGCTTTTTTCTTTTGTGTATTTTTTACTACGATTGCGTTTGAGAGGCCTAAAAGTGCTTTTAACATTAAAAAAATCCGTTTGAAGAAAAAAGTATTTGTTTGGTAAAAAAATTTAAAGCGCTTTTAAGGGTTCAAAAAACCTAAAAATGGTTGAAACGCACTTTTGGCAAAAACTTAAAAATGAAGCTTTTGCCCAAAAGCTCTTTTTAACTTAAAAGCTATATTTCTCGAACGCAATTCCAAACAGGCTGTACATGTGCTTTTTTTTCTTTTTTCACGTTTACTACTTGAGCTAGCCCAATGTGAGTGGGCTATTTATTTGAATAAGACGCTTATGTATTTTAATCTAAATTAAGTAACACACAAATGCTCAAATAATAATAAAAATAAAGTACCATAAAAAGATGATCAAGGACAACATTAAAGAACATAAAGTAGGATCGATCTTTAAGCCAAAAATAATGATAATAATAAATAGCTTATAAAGCATAAAGTAGTAAATTGAATTAAATGGATTTGGACAAAGAAAGATGAGAGAAAAAGTGATTGATTTCACCATCTCCTTCACCAAAGCAGAGCTTGGATTTGGACTCGTGTTGAAGGGCAAGAGCTGCACGTGCGAGCTGGTCTGATCGAAATTCCATTTCTTAAACGACATGATTGTGTGGTCAATTTGTCGTATCAAAGAATCACACCAACCCATGGCTGAGGAGGTGGGCCAATAGCAACCATGATTATCACATGCATTTTTTTATTTTTTTATTTTTGTCTTGTCCACTCTTAGACAAAAAAAATATATATATAATAATGTCCTCCTGATTAGGGTTATTACTTTTTTGGTAACCATGGTTTAAGGAAGTCTTTCGGTTTCAAATAATATCGGAAATGGTGGACATCTTATAAGCGTAGTCGCCACTTTCGTCCAATAATTTAATGGCATGTCATGTCGAGTCCAATCACAATTTGACAAGTGGTCCATGGCCATTAATGGAGGTAGTTCGACTGTTAAGGTTTATGCCCTAAAGTCTAATTAGTTTATATGACATTTTAATTTTAATTAAATAAAGTTGTTTATTTAATGAACATTGTTGGCATATAACTCTGTTTACATGTATGCTTCAAATGATTATTATTTATCATATAATTAGAAAAAAAAAGAAAAAAAAAAAGGGTCCACAAGTTGTATTGAATATAATTTAAGGCGTGTTAGTGAGATTGTTACGTAGAAGATCTTAAACCATGAACCTTGTAACTTATAAATCCTTGTTCGTAGTCAATAATTAAATTAGGCATTCCATTTGATAAGACTGTAACATATCAATTATGATTATCTGTCTTGATTATATGAAATAGAGACTTCAAATTGATATGTTAATGCTGATACAATGCACTGAATAGGACACATGAATTGTTATTCTTTTATAACATTATCAAAATAATAACGTGAACTCAAGACTACTTATTGCATTGACTCAATTCTTAGAGGGTCATGAACTTAGATGTGAAGTAGACATCATTTTGATACATTTAAGAGTGAGATTTTCAAGGTCAAAATCTCATTGTATTGGATGATCACATGTAGCATTGTGAGAACACCACTCCTTAAGATGGAATCCATAATTATTTATTGGGTAAATGTATTAGGGGTGTCAACCCGGTCTAGTTTCCCGGTTTTTGGCCAAAATCAGAACCGGAACCGGAACCAGGGTATCTCGGTTCCTAGTTTGGGAAACCGGAACTGGAAACCGGGTCCTGGTTACCGGCCGGTTCCGGTTTCCCTCGGTTTTCCGGACCGGGTAACCGGTTTTTTAAGAATTTTTTTTTGTGGCTTATGGGGTGGTCGACTTGCCGGAGTCGACATGGCCGATGACGACGATGTTAATGTGAACCTTCTCTTTACCCATTCTAAATCACAAAACTAGCTGCAATAGAAGATTAAAGGAAGAAGAAAAAAAAAAAAAAAGCTTTCGACAGATAAAAATTCTCAAATATCTACAAAACCAACAAAAAAAAATTCACATAGATCCCAAATCACAAATTGAATTTATCAAATTCCAAAACTCATCCGCATCAATTTCAAATCTAAAACCACATAACCCAACGACAGAGATTGAAACAAGAAAATCAACAAAACTTAGATCTAGAAGGAAACAGATCTCACCCAATCAACCAAAACAAAAAACATCAACACCAAATTGACGAGACTGAAGCAAAGAAGCCCATAAAGCGCACAGGGGCTGCCTGGAGCTCAACGTGCGCCCTCCTCTCCGATCTCGTCAAGTCAGTCTACAGCTTTGACGCGCTCAAACTTGCTCACGGTCTCGATGGACGTGAGCTCAGCGATGTACAATCTCAATGGGAAGAGCGGTAGCAGGGACTATCTCTCCGCTTGGAAGACCGTGCTCCCTAGGGTTTACTTTGTCTTGTGGCCAGTTCTTGGAAGTGAGAGAGACAGAGGTAGAGAAAGGGAGATGGAAGTGGAAGTGAAAGAGAGAAAGAGACGAGAGAAAGAAAACCCTAAAGTAAAAATAAAAACCAAATATATATATATTAAAAAAATATTATTACATATATAGACCCGGTTCCAGTATTCCCGGTTAAAACCAGGACCGGGCTGGGGTCCCCGGTTTTTAATTTTTTCCAACCGAAACCGGAACCTGCTCCCCGGTTTCCCGGTAATTTTTGACACCCTTAAAATGTATAATAAGTCCCTGAGTTAACCCGCTAAAATTAAAAAATCTCTAAATTTTTTTTTTTTTTTTTTTGAAAATTTACTCCTTAGGTCAATTGAAATGACAATAAAATTCCTACAGTTAAATTTTTGTAACCCCCATTAGTCCCATCAAAATGCATCGTTTTGCCATGTCAGCATAATAATTTTTTTTTATTAATTTAATTTAAAAATTCATTTCTTAAAAAAAAAAATCGAAAAAGTTGAAGGGGTGACTAGCGGTGGGGCTGCCACCCCTGGCCACCCCCAACCCCTATGGGGTGGCTGCAAGCTACCCATGGCTGATCAATATATCTTTGGCCTCAAGTACCGGAGCACGATTTCCTCGTCTGTCGGACTGAATCTCACCCCCCATGGCTGATCAGTCAAAGACAAGAAAGTTACCGATGGCACTCCAGGATGAGAAAATATAGCCATTACAGACACGCTCGCACAAAGGTCAAAGAGACTAGTGCAATCGTGAGAGTGATTAGATCAAGCTATATATAAAGAGAAGGGTAGCTTTTTTTTTTCTTTTTTTTTTTTTTCTTTTTTTTTTTTGAAATGGTACTCCAGGCTTGTATTAATTAAGCAGACTCTTGCTCAGCAAAAACAAACTCCTAAATACAAGATGGACACTCAAAATGCCACAATTGTTCAGCACTACAACTCAAAGCATATCTAGCTAAGTGATGAGCTACTTCGTTGCATGTTCTTCGGACATGTCTAGCCTCCCAAGAAGTGTTTAACATAAGTTTCGTGTCCTCCACTAGGCGTCCGTAGCTCCCCCTGCAAATTGAATCTTCTTGTAGGGCTTGTATAACCTTGAGCGAGTCACCTTCCACTTGGATTTTGCGAAAGCCCATATTCATGACAAACTCGGCCATCTTCCACGCTGCATATGCTTCTACCGACGATGGATCCAAAGTTGCTGGTAGGGAGCAATAGAAAGCAGCAATCAGAGTACCTGTGTGGTCATGGGCTACAACCCCCACTCCCACTACTCCCCTATTTTTGTCGAGGCCAGCATCCCAGTTTACCTTTAGTGAGCCTAGCACCGGTGGTTTCCAATTTACTTCCTCAACAGCTCTGTGTTTAAAAAGCTGATTTCTACGCACTTGATCTACCGAATTTATTGCTTCTATCTGGTCCTTCGCTCTTCTGACTATAGTCGCAGGGGCAAGAAATTCTCCTCCAAAAACAACCGTTACACTTCAACCATATGTTCCTCGCGGTAATGACAACATCTTGTAGATCGTCCTCCCCAAGCTTCTCATGCAATTTCATGAAGATTTTCCTTAAAAGGTCATCATCTGGCGTGCACTTCTGGATTCTTAGTGAGCAATCATACCACACATCCCTAGCTGATGGACAAGTCCATAGGGAATGCTCCATTGTTTCGTTTTCCAAGCCATAAAGAGGACACAAAGGGTCTTGAGTGACTCCTCTCTTAAAAAGGTTATTCTCTGTAGGAAGTATGTCATTGCACGCCTTCCACAAAAAAACTTTGACTACTCTAGGAACCTTTAAGCTCCAGACCTTCTTCCACATCACTAAGCTAGAATCCATAGATGAACTACTCCCCCTTGAGCTTTCCTCCAAACCCTTGGCAAAATGGTAAGCACTTCGTACGAAAAAATCTCCGTTCTTGGTACCTACCCACACCATACGGTCACTCTGTTGCCTTGGACAAATAGTCATACCACAAATAAGATCAACATCTTCCTTCCTAAAAATAGCATTAATCAACTGTCTATTCCACCACTTAGAATTCGGGTCTATGAGGGAACAAACTCGAGCCTCTCTATCTAGTATGCTAATAGGAGATTGTATTACATATGTAAATGGAGAAAGGATCCACCGGTCTTGCCAGATTTTTATGTTTTTTCCATCTCCCACCCTCTACATCATGCATGCCTCCAATAATTTCTTGGATGACTAAATACTCCTCCACGCATAAGATGGTTTTCTTGCCAAGATCGGAAGTAAGAAAGCTTGCCTCAGAATAGTACTTTTCTTTGAAAATCCTTGCCATTAGGGTTTTGAGGTTTTGTAGTAGCCTCCACCCTTGTTTAGCAAGCAAAGCAAGTTGAAACACTCCAAATCTCTGAAACCTATACCTCCCTGCTCTTTGCCCCTTCCAAGTTTCTCCCAACTCATCCACGCCATTTTGCTTTCATTCTCCTTGTGCGCCCACCAGAATTTGGACATCATTGATTTATATCATGACACAAGGTTTTGGGCAATAGAAAAACACTCATTGCATATGTGGAAATTGCCTGGACAACTGCTTTCCCAGCTTGGGACAAGAACTTTTCTTTCCATCCGTTGATTGTATCCCATACTCTTCCTTTGATACTTGTGAAAGCACTGACTTTAGATCTACCAATAAGAGCAGGGAGCCCTAAATACTTCTCATACCTCTGTGTTGAAGATATCCCCGCAGAAGCTAAGATAAAAGCCTTTGTCTCCTCCTTAGAGTTCTTGCTAAAAAAAGAGAGAAGTCTCCTCTCTATTTTACTTCTGCCTTAAAGCTTTCTCATACATCTCTAGAACCTCTTAGATGTGCCACTACTCAATTAGACTTGCTTTGCAGAATAGCAGGCTGTCGTCAGCAAAGATCAAATGGTTTAATCGTGTGCTCCCTAGTAATGGGTAAACCCGTAATTTTCCTTTCACGTTCCGCTTTTTGGAGAAGAAAGCACAAACCTTTTGCACATAATATGAAGAAATAAAGTGAGAGGGGATCTCCTTGTCTGATGCCCTATAATGGGATAATATTACCGTAAGGTTGACCATTTACCAGAATTAAGTATGAAAATGTGCGTACACATGTCATAGTCAAGTGAACCCAACGAGCTGCAAACCCAATTTTGTGCATCATAGCCTCCAAATAATTCCATTCCACCCTATCATATTCCTTACTCATGTCTAGTTTTAGCGCCATGAACCCCTCCTTCCCTTTCATCCGTCCATCCATAATGTGTAAAGCCTCAAAAGCTACAAGGATGTTGTTAGTGATCAACTTGCCAGGGATAAAAGCATTCTGCATAGGGGAGATGATGTGAGGCAAAACCTTCTTCATTTTGTTAGCTAACACTTTGGCAAAGGGTGCATTTCAAAGGGTGCATCTAGAACAATGCTGTGTCTACTCGGCCGTCATGAAAGGCCGCAATAGATCAGTGTTCATGTCTACCATCACCCGAGACTCCACATCCACAAGACAATCATACACCCACTATGATTCCCCAGTAGTGAACAATGTGGTGTAGTATTTTATAAAAGCAGCCCCAATATCCTTCGATTTTTTCCACTCCACCCCTCCTCTTCCACCATTTTTCAAATGTGATTTATCTTCTTTCAATGGCTTGCCCATGCATGAAAATATGAGGTATTTTGGTCACCAAATTGGTACCAATTTTGTTTACCTCTTTGTTTCCATTTGAAATCCTCTTGCTCCAAAATAAAATCGATTTCCGCTTGCAGCACCCTAATATGCTCTCCATCTTCTGACCCTTCGTCTCTCTGCAAGTCCTCCAATTGTTTCAACTTTTTTTTGAGTTGCTTTGCTGTATTGACAAATTTCCTTCCACTCCAAGAGGAAAGATCAGTTTAGTAGTTAGCCAGTTTTTGTCTAACCCGCAACATCATAGTGCCCCCAACCCTCCTTCCTCCCAAGCTTCACCAACAACCTTGTTGAATTCTTTGTCAATCATCCACACTGCCTCCACTTTGAAATTTTTTGAATACACAGCCCTACGTTCCTCTCATTCTCTTAGTCATAGGATTAATGTCTTATGGTATGAAGACCTAGCTACTAATACCCAAACCTCCACTGTCTGATGCATTGAACACCAGCTTCTATTAGCTACAACTCGATCTAACTGTTCTTTTGTGAATTCTTCTCCATCCCTACAATTAGTCTATGTAAACTTTGGCCCTTTGTAACCCAAATCACTCAAATAACAATCTTCAAGAGCTGCCCAAAACAACTCCATCTGTCTCTCCTGTCGCAAAATCGATCCAAACTTTTCTTCTTGCATAACTATTTCATTAAAATCGCTAATACATAGCCATGCCTCTAGATTGAACAGCTTGAGATGTCTTAGTAAAGACCATGATTCGTGTCTCTTAGCCCAATCAGGATGTCTGTAAAAACAAGTGAGTTTCCAAAAGGTGCCACTATCCTCCTTTTTTACAATGGCATTGATATGTCTTCTAAAAAAATTTTGAATTTCTAGCAAGTTTTCTTCTCTCCAAAATAAAGCATGCCCCCCACTACGCCCCACCGAATCCACCACAAAAAGTCCTTCGTACCCGAGTTTCACACGTAAAACCTCCAACTTGACTTTATTGCATTTTGTTTCAATAAGAAACAAAATGTTGGGATTATTCTCCTTTACCAGAAGGCACAGGACCCGAACTGTTCAAGGGCTCTCAACTTCCTGACAATTCCAACTTAAAATATTCATTGCTCTTGGCGGGGTTGTTCACTAGCCACCGCTTGAATTGGTACCACCAGATTTTGCTCCCTCTTAGTCCTTCGACTCTTCTTTCCTCCTCCATTCCCTCCTTTACGTGTACTTCCTTCCACTTCTTTCCTCTTGCGCATATTGTTTGGCTCTTGTATACCGATAGCCTAGGACCCTTGTTGACCACGTGCCTGCTTCTTCCATGTCCTCAAATTGGATCCTTTCTTTTGTTTTTTGCCTTTAGTTTTCCCAAGCATAGATACCCCAATCTTGCCTGCCGTGAATACCACATGCATGGGATCCCCCTCACTCACGTCATTAACTAGACCAATTTCCATACAATTAGCCACGTCATTCTTTCTACCTTGACCCATATTGTTAGTAATCGGTATCACCTCTTTAATTGGTATTGTTTGGGCCAGGCATGGACTGGATATAGTCGACTCACCAGTAACTTTTTTATCTGCTCCAGAATTTTTGCCAGAATTATGAGCTAGGCCAGCCGTTACCTCCTCATTACTACTCTTCAAAGATTTTGCTGGAATCTTGCTATTCTGTCTCCCACCTTCCTTTTGTAAGTTACTGTTTCCGTAATCACCTCCCCTAGTCCATTTCGTGCCAGAAACTTCACTGATACACCTAGATTTTGATAGTTGGACCCATTTAGGGTTTCCCACAAAACTGAAATTACTAAAATTAGCCTCCCTCTCATCTTCACAGCCGCTGTCAACCTTTTGTTCCTCCGGTGATCCTTAGCGTCAGGACCGCCCCCCGTCATCGCCAAAGCTGGTGCGTTTTGGCGGCTTTGCCCTAATCCACGTCCCCTACTGCTTAGTATCCTCCTCTGCATTCACCCTCATGTTTTGACGTACCGGACATCCTCTCTTTCCATGGACAACTCTCCCACAATGAGAACAAAACATTGGTAACTTCTCATATTTGAAGCTAACCCAATGCGATTGTTCTCCCATATTCAGTGCTCGGCCCCGTTCAAGAGGTTTGGAAAGATCGATGTGCACTCACATATGTAAGCAGCGCCCCCAACCAGCTCCATCCCCCGTTATGTCAATGTCCTCCAACTCCCCCAAAGATCCTTCGATCTTTATTCCCACCGCTTTGGTCATACACAACAGAGGCATGTCATGTACTTGTATCCAAAAAGGTGATTGAGTAAAATCCATTTGGGATGGTGGTGTCTTCCTGTCGAATTCATTGAGCACTAAAATCTGACGATCAAAAGACTATGGCCAACTTGCTAGGACCCTCTTCTTGTTTGTTTCCTCCGAAAATTTGAACAACCAAAGATTGTCTTGTAATTCCTTAAAAATCACCCCCTTCAGTTCTCCAAATTCGTGATAGTACAGTTTTGAAGGCCTCTTTATTTATGTTCTTATCCGACCATATTTTGCCCACAAGACATCGTTCTCCCTTCTCTATGGCGTCAGCAACTTCTCCTTCAAAGATTGATATGCCTATCTTCTCCTCCTCAGTCAGAGAAATCCTGCTGCGCAACCTCTCGAGTTCCTCCAACATGCTACCTTCTTTGCACTGATTCCTGTAACCCCCAACCCTCCTCGTCTGGCTAGCAGTGGAAGACTATCCCTTCACCTATTTGCCTCCTCTTGGAAACCCTAGACAGGAGATATAGAGAGAAAGCTTAGAGAAGGACAAACAGACTCCGTTTAAGCTTAAATCTATTAAGAGTCCATAATTATTATTAAAAATAAATATAAACTTATTGGGTAGGTTTACCAAGAGAAATATGCTAGGAATTTATCAAGACAAATATACCAAGAGATGTGGCATTGCCATCGTGTCACGCCACGTCCAAAACAAATGAAGTGGCCTCTTTCAAAACGAGTTGACACATCCATCAGTTTGCCGCTCTCTCAAGTCACTTTGTTCTCCCGCTTTTTCCATTTTCGCCGTTGACTCAAGAGCTGAACTCTCTCCTTTATTCCTTAGAAAAGCGAAATGAGTTTTTTTTTTTTTTGTTTTTTCAAAAAATCATTGCACTCATTTTTCCTTTTCGGTTTTGTTTTTTGGAAAATACATTTTTACCCGCGAAAGTATCCACGCATTTACGTTTTAGCCTCCAATGTTTAAAAATCGACGATCAACCCTCTTAATCTATATCATGTTGGCAAAAAGTAACATCCGTTCATCAAATCCATCAATTTAGATGAAACTAAGCACATGATATTTTTCAACCAAAACTTTTGAAAATGCTTTCGGGAGTAAAGTGTAAACATAAATGCTCTCGGACTGGTAAAGTGTAAACATAAAAAGAAAAAGAAAAAAAAAAAGCTTATGTACAAAAAATAAAAAATAAAAATAAAAACTAAAACTAAAACTAAACTAAACTAAAACCAAAAACTAAAACTAAAACTAAACTAAACTAAAACCAAAAAAAAAAAAAAAAAAAACAATTAAAAGAGAAAACCGAAAAACCAAAAACTAAAATAAAACTTAGAACAAAAAGTATATAGATAAAATAAAAAAAGGTTAAAAACTAAACCTAAAACTTACAAAAAGAAAAAAAAAAAAGAAAAAAAAAAAAGTGGGGTGGCTTACCCACCCCCATTCGGGCATATGGAGGTGGCCGAACCAACCCATGGGACATATGGGTGGTTTGACACTCCAAACTGGTTGAATGGAGGTGACCATCACCCCCTTGGCCAAATTAGGGGGTTTAAGCCAAACTCAAACCCATTGGGGGTGGTTTCGACAACTCTGATTTAGCCGCAACTTTTTTATTTATTTATTTTTTTAAAAAATAAAAACTGTATATAAACTTTTTGTTTTTTGTTTTAGATTTTGTTTTAGGTTTTTTTTTTTTTTTTTTTTTTTTAATTATTATTTTATTTATTTTGTACATATGCTTTTTTATTTTATTTTTTAATGTTTATGCTTACACTATCCCTAGGGAATTTTCGAAAGTTTTGGTTGAAAAATGTCACGTGCCACGCACATGATTTGATTTCCGTTCAAATAGACAGATTTGATGGACATATGGTATTTTTTTTGTCAATGTTAGATAGATTGAAAGGTTGATCATCGATTTTAAACATTAGAGGCTAAAACGCAAATACATGGATACTTAATGGATCAAGTGAATTTCTTGCTTTTTTGTGTGTGTATTTTTTGGGAGTTGGCTTCAGAAAATAAGTCATTGTTCGAATTTCAGCTCCGATGTTGCATTTGTGGACACTCTTCCAAGTGCCTTTGGAGTCTATAATTTTACATTCATTTTGATGTATATAGATTTTGCAAAGTCGGAGCTATGGCTTATATGCATTATATATGTCCGCCTGTTGGCCAATTCAATTGTTTGAATCTATTGAAATTTATATTTTGGTTTGAAATTATCAGTGGAAACAATGAGATGTTCTCGATAGTTTGAGAAAATGTAATTAAATAAACCAATTATTAGTTATTCCTTTTCAGCCTAAGAATCCCAAACGTTCCTCCCAATCCTTCTTCAAACTGCATTAATTCTAGAGTTATGAACTCCTCCATCGAGTTCAAGGTCTCAAGTTGGCCAATCATCAATACTTTTCAATTACCAACGTCCGTGCGACGGTGGTCGAATAACAACTCAATGTCAATACTTAGCCTTGACTTGAAGATTATCAAGCTTCTTAGATTTTCAAATTTGAAGATTATGTTAAGTGGATGGATCTTTTGACATTTGGCCACCTTATTTTTATCAAAATGTGATTGGTCAGTTTATCAGCATCCTCTATTGTTGGCTGCCCGGTGAGAGCTAAATGGTAATCTTAGGGGTACTCAACCTTAAGTACGTACTTAGCTTCCCAAATCCCCTCTTTAAAACATGTATTAAGAGTTTGAAGTTTGGATGTTAAAAATTGTATTTCAAGTATGTAATAATGAAGAACTCAAGTTTCCAAATATCAGATTACCTTGGAGGAGGCCCATGGTCGGTAGGTTTCCATGGATTAGTAAGTTTTTATTTTAATGTAAGGGTATAGTTGTATTTTTACATAAATAATAGGGGTATAATGGACATTTCTTCATTTTTCGTCGGATTTAACATAAATTTATAATAAAGAGGAGCTAAGCAAAACAGTCTTACCAAGGAGGGCAGCTGTTCAAATGCCCAACAACTGGTTGTTATATGGAAACGAATTTGGAAGATTAAAGGTGCTCGAGTGGTCAAAACATTTCTATGGCAAGCATGCAATAATATTTTGCCAACGAAGGAGCTCTTGTTTAAGCGGCATGTCTCCCCTGATCCTCTTTGTCCAATTTGTGGCCGGGAGGTTGAAACAATTGGCCATATCCTCTGGAGCTGTTTATCAGCAAAAGATGTGTGGCTGGAATGTGCGCCAGGATTCATAAATGTGGTAGTGAAGAAACTGATTTCATTTATATAATGGCAAACCTGCTGGACAGATTGAATGAGGACCAACTGCAGCTTGTGGCAACTGTAGCGCGCCAAATTTGGTTCAGATGGAACTCAGTAGTGCATGGGGGTGATTTGATAGGCCCGTCAGCAGTAGTTCGACGTGCTAAGGAGCAGGTTGCGGCTTTCAATTATGCTACGCAGAGGAGCAGCACCATGGTTGTGGATCCTCACCTCAATTCCCCTGCTATTTGGGTGCCACCTCCAGTGGGTCATGTTAAGATAAACTGGGATGCGGCAATCTACAATAGCCAAAATCAGATGGGGGTTGGAGTTATCGTGCGAGATCATACAGGAAAGGTTTTGGCCATGCTATGTGCTACCAAGGGTTCCATCAACCATGCACCTACGGCAGAGGCGATTGGAGTGTGGACTGCGGTGAATTTAGCTTTGCGAATGGAATTTCATAGTGTTGTGTTTGAGGGGGACGCACTGGAGTTAGTCCAAGCCCTGAACAAAGAAGGAGACTGCTGGTCATCTTACGGGCAAGTGGTGAATGCTGCCAAGGAAGAGATTGTAAAGCACCAAGGATGGGTAGTGCAGCATGTCCGAAGGTTAGCCAATGGCGCTGCGCACCATTTAGCAAAATCTGCTCTTATGTATGGGGAGGGTAGAGAATGGAGGGAGGACTTCCCGTTCATCGTGGAGGAACCTGTATCTTGATGTTCGTTTGTTTGGTCGTTAATGAAAACCAATTCAAAAAAAAAAAAAAAAAAAGTTTGAGGAGAATCAGTGTAATTTTCTCTATTTTTATATTGTGAGTCATACATATTGGTAATTATATATAGGAAATAGGAATGAGAGAGTTGTAGAAGAGAAAAGAAAGGGGTATTAAAAATATATGAGGAGAGACGGGGAGTGATTTGGTATTGGGAAGTTAAAGATTTTTTTTCCAGGTAAAATGAGTCCGCTTAGATGGTATTAAAATAATAAACTCATAGAGTATACATAAATAATAAATTTTTTTTTGGTCAAATTTTATCACGAATTTTATTGGTGTTACGGTGTAACACATCAAAGCTAATAAAATAATGGCATAGATCACTCATAATAATAATAAATAAATATATGAAAAAAATATAATAAACACTTTTTTTTTTTTTTTTAATGGTAGGAGTCCATCATTTCGTGAGAAAATACGCTTCACTAGTCAGAAGTGGGGATAGGATGAAGGGTGGGTGGCCAACGGCCAGTCAAGGTTGCTTGCTTCCAGGGTAAGTTTAGTGAGAGTGGCCCCCCAGTTTCGACGACTGATCGAGAAATCTAACACATACGTATATATATATTCTTACTGGTGATAACAATTTTTCATCTTAAAAATAACAAATAGATATTTTATTACATTTTCTTTAATATCTTTCACTTAATATTAAAGGATGGACACAAAATCGTATTTAATTTATTAAGTGAAAGTAGTTTAAGATTATAAAAGTTAAATGTATGTTTGTTAATATGTTTTGAAGTACTGTATTTTTTTTAAAAAATTCGATAAGTGTTCTGACGAGTGACGAATATAGTTTTTATGTTGTAAATAATGTTTAGTGTTTTGATTTTTTTTAATGTCTTTAACGTGAGAACATAATGATAAAATTTAAGGTACATAATAAAATTGTTAATAAATATGACTATATATATTTTATAAAAATTGAAAAAAGATAAAATTTCTACATCGAGTTCTTTTTTTTTTTTTTTTAACGAATTATCTCTTCATTGATATAACAATCAAATGGGATAAAATGCTCCATACAATGCCAACGATATAATTTGAAATCTTCACAACTTAAACATTATCTATGACATACACAATAGTCTTTCGAGCTATTATAAGACAATATATATGAAAAGTCACCGTCCCAATCAATTTCAAATCTACAGCAAATTCTGGTGAATCATATCTCTATCCGTTGCTAAGTCCTTGATTGGCCTTTTTTATTTATTTTTTATTTTTTATTTTTTTATCTTTGCTTCTAGTGTTTTATCAATCACAGTCCCCTTTGCTGCCTTTACCAAAGTGACAATTCTTCTTTATGCTTGATAACTCCTTCATCATCGGTCTATGGTCTATTCCCAGAAAACGAATCATAAGAAAACAAAAGACTGGCCGGAAACAAAACCTAAGAAAACGAATAAAATTTCACCCTATAGATCGCTACTAAAAATAGATTTAAAGAGAATACATTCTTATTTAAAAATAACGAAAATACAATAACAAAAACCCAACACACCCTTACGTGTTCTACGTGCCACCGCTGGTTAGCCACACACCGCTAAAAAGCACCCCAAGGACCATTGACATATGCGCCCTGATCGATCTACGGTGAAGGCTGAAAAAGGGGAGAGGAAATGAGGAAAGAGAAAGGGGGTGTGGAGGAGGGAGTTGTAACTCCCTCCCCTTACTCTGCTATGCTCTCTCTCTCTCTCTCGGATGCTCTCTGTCTAGGGTTTGACAGTAGAGAGTGTTGTTGAGTTCAAGTTTTAGACATACAATGAAAGGTCAGAGATAATATGAGAAAGTTTACATACTCTTTTAAACTACCACTTAATTGATAATATTCTGTCATAACTTTAAATCGGGAAAATGTATCTTCTAACTACCAAAAATGATCAATGTCATCCAATGACAAAAATACCCTTTTTTTTAAAAAAAAAAAAAAAAAAAAAAAAACTAATTAATTAATTAAAAAAAAAAACTAGATTGTGGAATTTTTTTTTAAAAAAAAAAGTTTATTTTTTCTTAAAGAAAATAATTTTATTTTATTTATTTATTTTTGTTGAATTTATTAGAGTATTTTTGTCTTATTTAATAATTCTATAAATCCCTCTTGTGTCCCTCTAAAAATGAGATAGATTTTAAAATCACCATTTAATCAATCTATAATAATTAATTATAAGCCTAATGATGATTTTAAGAGCTACATTATTCTTGAAGGATACGAGAGTGACACAAGAGTGACTTATAGCATTACTCAAAATTGAGGATTATTTTTATTTTTTATAAAAAGACTAGGGGTACAAACTATTTTACTAGTAAATGCATATTAAACTGATGTGCAACTAATTCATTTGTAGTTGATATATTAATCTTAATTAATTGTTTTTTTTTTCAACGAATAGATTACACATCATTTTAGTAATTTAAAGAGTAAATAGTCTTTTCCCACAATAATATAATATATATAGTCAGCAAGTATCCTACTTGCTGCTCTTTTTCATTAGTTTGATTTTTTTTAATTGTTTTTGAAACGGTTCATTAGTTTGAATATCCTTCCGCTTTGAAAAAAGAACGAAAGAATATTCTTCAGAAAAACCACACTCTTTCACAGACGTCACAATAGTTGTCGCTAGGGGTGAAAACTCGGTCTTGGTTATTGGCCAAAACCGGAATTGGAACCGGGTACCTGGTTAACCGATTCTACAATAACCGGCCGGTTCCGGTTGGTACCCGGTTATCCAGACGGGGTAACCGGGTTTTGAACATTTTTGTGGTTTGGGCTTATTCTACAATACCTGCTAGTTGCTAATGTTCATTGCTCAAGCCTCAAGCGATGAAGCTACTCGGCGGGAGAGAGACGTGGAATGAACTGTGAAGAAGACGAGCAAGAGAGAGAGTGGCAGTTGTTTGTGGAAGAAAAAGAGCGACAGTGGTTTGTTGAAGAAGAAGAGAGAGAGCGGGGGCTGTGGAAGAAGAAGAGAAATTTGCGATTTTTGTGTGAAATGTGAACCCTAGACCTAGAGTAAATATATATATATAATAATTAAAAATAAAATATATTAAATTTGAAAATACCCGGTTACTCGGTTATAACCAGGTATTTCAAAACTCAAAACCGGTAATTGGAACTGGGCACCCCGGTTACCGATTTTGACCACCCAGTTTCAAACCGATCTTCTGGTTCTTTTTTTCAACCCTAGTTGTCGCGACTCAAGTGCTACAAGGATTAGAGCATCTAGACTCATTGTAAATAAGTTTTTTAGCTAAATTTAGTTATTATTTCTTATATTTTTGGCTCCATCAATCCTTTTAAAATAAAACTCTTTTTAGTAATTTTTTGAGAGTTTAGTGTAGCAATTTTTAAGTAATATTTTATTATATATTCTCTTTCTTTCTATTTTTTAATCTTTTATCTCTCACTCTCTTTTTTATATGAGGGAAGAAAATGAAATGATAAAAAGTAATAAAATAATATTTAATTAGAATAAATAGTTAAAATAAATGTTTTGTTAGAGTGTAGTGGAAAATTAATAGTTAAAATGAAAAAAATTATATTCAAAGTAGTTAAAATGAAAACTTATGACATTTTGATGATTGGGTTGACACCTGACCTCACATCGCCCACCACACACGCTAATCACGCTCACGCGCTCGCACGCGATCGAAATAGTGAAAATGACTAGAAAAGCTCCCATATAGGAGAGGAGGAAGGGTGATAGTGTAGTAACTTATTGGATACGGAGGGTTCTGTGATCCTTTGTTTTATTCCTTTAATTTATATTTTGGAGAACTCACTTCAATTGTTATTGTTTTTGCAATCTTTCTTAAAGTTTTAAAACTTTAAATAATTTTTAAATAATTAAAAAAAACAACATGATATGTAACCCACGGCTTGACAGTAGCTCAACAATAAAGGTTTTTTTATTTTATTTTTTTATTTATTTTTTTTTAATGAGGTATTTTGGGTATTTTGACTTTCTTAGTTATGATTTAACAAAAAAATTTAATGGATGGGTGCGATTACAAATGCTTTAAAGTTGAATATATTTAAACAATTGCGAATACAATAAAAATTAAAGAAGATTAGCTAAGTTTTTCAAAATTTAAATTGGAGGAATAAAATCAAACCCTCGTAGCACTATTTGCAGCCTCACCAAAATTATTTTTTTGGTTATTTTGACAAGCAAATTTGGTGAAAAAGCCTTAAAACTTTTATTTTCAGTCTCACCAATTTGACCAAAAAAAAAAAAAAATAGTGAGTAAATAGTACTCACTATTAAGGACTTGTTTGAGATTGCGTTTGAGGGGCATAAAAATATTTTTAACACTCAAATAGCTCGTTTGAAAAAAAAAAAAAAAGGGTACTCGTTTGGTAAAAAAAATGGTCCAAAAAGCATAAAAATGACAAAAATACACTTTTGGCAAAAACTTATCGGTTGGCACGGATTGTCTACCTAAATTACACTAAATTAGGGTGTAGTACAATACGTCTTCCCTAGGCATGGCCTATCAAATCCTATTGATCATATGTCAATTAAACCCATTATATAATCATCATCCTCATAATCACGAAAACAAGAATGATTGAAGATCAACAAAAATAAAATACTTTTTAAGACGAGAAGAATTTCACAAATATTGATTTTGGAATTTAAGAACAATTGTATTTAATAATTAAGAATAGAATCAAAAGGTAGCAATTCTCATAGTTATACAATCAACATGCATAAATTGAAAATCTCGAAATTAAATACAATCAAACCATTGTGCTTGGATAGGGTTATATCAACACCCCACGAAGGAGTTTAGCCGCTTATGATCTTCTAAGATTCAAAGACAATTTTCTGATTTCTAGCTCTAGGAAGTAGTGTGTCTTTTTTTTTTTTTTTTTTTTTTCAATGCTTAGAGGCCTATTTATAAGGATTAGAAGAACCCTAGAAGCCCTAAGAATCCCAGAAAAATTGTAATTCAATCTACCAGTCGGATTGGGAGACTTAGAAAAACTTTCCTTATCAATTTCGGACTCCTTTTTGTCTCTGTCGCTCGAGTGCAGCTACAATGCGCTCGAGTGTACTATAGTTACAGTAACGTTCTACAGTAACTTTGTTACAGTACCCCCGCTACAGTAACTTTGCTACCATATTTTTGCTACAGTACTTGAAATGCATTTTGAGCTCAAAATCAATGATTTTCTTGTATATGTGTATATATATTGCACGCTTTTTCTGTTTTTCTACCCCACTCATCATTTTAACTCTTTTCGGTTTTTAACTTTTCCGTTCAATGATTTTCTTAAATGGAAAATCAATAATTTTCTTGTATTTTTATTAAACATTTGAAAACACAAAAATAAAACAAAATCAAACAAATAACAACGCTAAGGAATTAACATATGCAAATTAAGGGGCTTGAATGTGCAATATTCGGCGCTTATCAGACATCAAAATTCCACGGGATGATTTCCGTCAAATTAGATGAAAATTAGTAACGGAGGGTTTAAATTGAAAATTTTTGAAACATTAAAATGGTACATTCAAATTAAAAAACTCTTAAAAATTAAGGGGTAAAAATGATTTTTTCCCCAAACTTAACATAGAGTTCCACTATGCGTCTACCAAATTTTTGCAGCCTAGCGTCATATATATATATGTTAATTTTTTTAGTTAAATTTATATGAGTTAATATTTATATTTTAATGCCTTAAAATTTGTTTTTGGATTCAAAACTAAAATTTATGGGTGGAAAGTTAACCCTTTAGGAATTGTATCACTCAAAAGGGATTTGATTATCTTAAATTTGGTGCTAATGGCTCAAATTTGATGCTAATACCTTAAATTTGAATTTTTTTTTAATATCACTCCTCTTCAATTTTATTATTATTATTATTATTTTTTAAAAAACAAAAAATCTGACGTACGCTGGTCGCTGGGTTGACCTCAGGCCCGAAAATCTCACTCCTTGACAAAACATGGAAAGCGGAAACTTATACGACAAGCGAGCTACAGTGTGCCGTGCTTATATGTCTATATTAGACTATATATATATATGGTCCATATGGATACGTTTGATAAACGATTTTATTTCACGCTTTTACTGTTTTTCTACCCCCCTCATCATTTTAACTCTTTTCGGTTTTTAACTTTTGAGTTCGTGTCCACGCGCTAGGATGAAAGAGTTGGATTTGACTAGGCAGCCACCGGGGGTCGGGTTCCGTCCGCCGCCAGAAGTACTCATCCAAGATTACTTGAGTCCAAAGATCAATGGATCTGATCAAGGAGCAATTGACTTCATTCACGTAGTTACTTTCTTCAAACAGGATCCTTGGAAGTTGTTAGGTAATCGATCAGTACTTAGCACTCCCTTATGCTTAATATTACGATTTGATCTTCCTATTTTGGACCTTGGCATTTTCTGAGCTTCAATTGATTTCCTCAATTGTTTTCAAAATATGTAATCTACTCATGTGATTTCTTACTTGGGCTGTTAAATTTTTGTTTGTTCTCAGTCTGGTTTCTTTGAGTGTAGGTTCAACCGGCATAAAGACGAGGGAACCAGGCGATCATTATTTCTTCTTCTCGGAACCGGATGCGAAGTACCGGAATGGGAATCGTGTGAACAGGAAGACCGATACTGGGTACTGGAAGTTGACTGGCAATGATTATGAAATCTGGTCGGAAGGGAGGTTAATTGGAACGAGAAAGATACTGGTTTTCCATGTTGGGAAAAGTCCGGACGGCGCAAAAACTAATTGGATTGTTCACGAGTACCACGCAACGGAGCTCGATGGTAACAACCCCGGTCAGGTTGGTTTACTATCTCGTCTTTTGTTCACCTCACCAAATTTATTTTTTATTTTATGTACAAATAGGCATAGTTTGAGTGTACAATTTTTTTTGTATGAATGCCAACAAAAAAAATATTTTTGAAATTATGTTTAGATGGTTTTTTTTTTTAAAAGTGTTTAGAAAAGTAAATTAAATTAAATATAATACAAAATTTATGGTTATGATTTTTTAGAATTTTTTTTTTTTGTTGTTGTTGAGAAAAATTAAGGAATTGAAGGTATTTTATAATTTGACACGTCACACGCAGCAGACAAATATAGCCCGTGTTGTAGGGGCTGGGATTCTCTCCGGTTCGTTTGGAACGGAGGAGATCCGGTCAATGCAGGGCATTGGGGTTGTTTGTTAAACCCCTTCCCATCCCCTCACATTCCACCACATTACTCACTTGATTTTTAGATTGGGTTCTCGATCTGCTTCTCGAACACTGCTTCTCGATCTGTTTGCCTCCACCGCACGGATCCGTCTTGATTTTTAGATTTGGTTCTTTCAAAGCTAGATTGTCAGTCTACGTCATCTCCGGCCTCCCCGCGGGAACGCGCGTGCGCGGGAGATCCATCCTCCGCCGGGCGACCACGTGCCGAAGCATAGATCTCCCGCGCACGCGCGTTCCCGCAATCTCCGCCTCTAAAGTTGCTGATTTCTGGGTTTGGCGATCCTTTTCCATTATTTTCTCTGAATTTCTGTCGAGTGTTGTTGTGTTGTTTGCGACTTAATCCAAACCGGTTGTGCTTCATCCACGTGCCGAAGCATGGATCCCCCGCCGGCACCACCATCGCAAGGCGTATGTTGGCTGGCTTTTGGTTGAAGGAAAGCTGGGTACTGATTCGGCCAGATGGGAAGCCGAGTTGAGCTAAGCTTTTGATGATATACTCGTCCGTGATGACGAGCTCGAGTATAAGTGAGCCGAGCTCGGCTTGTTTACATGCTACCCATTTTATTTTTTAATGTTTCTTGGTTCTTTAGGTTTGTTTTCTTATATATATATATTTTTTCTTTCTTTTGGTTGTTTCTCATGAACTACAAATTACTTTAGAGAAAAATAATAACAGACTAACAGTTATCAAATAACACCCAAATAGCTATGTCATTTCTTAATAACACATTTCATTACAGTAAACTAATTTACCGACAGAAAAAAAAATACAAAAGGAGTAATTTATTATGACATTATCAATATTCAATCGTCAGGGATTAGTTTTTAATAGCTAGGAGCCAAACAGCCCAAATACTGCTTGTTACACCTTGTAGGAAAAAAAAACTACAAACGAAAGGGGCCTTGCGCCATAGCAGGCACTCCCAAATCCGTCTCTGGATAGATGGACTTGTCATATTATTGGCTTGGCATTTCTTCTTGATTGCTAATGGTGGTTTAAGATGTTTCTGTTACCAAGGGTTATTTAGAAGAGGATTTACTCGGTGATGTTACGTTCTCACTTAGTTGATTTGCTTTATGCAGAAAGCCTTTGTCCTCTGTCATTTATTCTGGAAATCTAACAATGGTAGCGAAGGTCGAAAGGGAAACTCTAGCGAAGCTGGACCTTCCAACAAATATAAAAAGAGTGCCTCTAATAAAGCTGGATCTGCTGTTTCATTTCCTACCACGTCTAAATCTCGTCTTAAAGAAACAAAGTCGAACCTAGCACTGCCTTCAGTGCAAGCTGAAGATTCTCGAACAGTTGATGGATGTTTTGATACAGATGATTCTAATGGAACCACATCTGACATACTTGTTGCGGGTGGTGACAACAATGTTAATTCTTTTGCTGCAGAGAATCAAGTAACAGATATTGAGGTGAGAAAGGAAAGGAATTGAATTTCAGCTCAAAACAGTTGTAATTGTTTGCTTCATTTTTTTTTTTTTTTTGGTAAATTAGAACTGCAGTAAATTAATTAAATACTAATCTTGTTCATTCATGTTTCGTTTATCAGGTTGATCTTCCTCCACCAATAGATATGTACTCTGGCCTGCCGCGAGATCCACTAGATAGCAACCGTTTGAACCGCTCAACTCCACTCCCCAATACACCTGCCATTTCATCTCCTCCCACAGCTATATCTTTTCTTGTAGCAGAGTCTGAGCTACCACTGGCTTCCGTATCTCCAGCATTAGGAAAGGTAGCAAGTAATCATCTCACAAGATGTTATTCTAATGGAATGACATCTAACACTATAACACCCATAAATGGTAACTGCAATAGTTATAGTGCGTACACTGCAATAAATCGTGTAGAAGAAGAAATGAGTGGTGAGGTGAGAAAGACAGTGAATTGTATTCCAAGTGCAGTTAGGTGTATCTCCTTCATTTATGTTTCTAACATCAAGTTGATTTGCAGATCGGAGACTCAAATATGTTCGGTGTCTTGCCAAGCTCAAATATGTTCGATGTCCCGCCAGACTATGCGTTCTGTGTCCCGCCAGAGCTATTTTGGCTCTCCCCATTACACTCGCAGATGCAGTATGTTTGCATGCCCGACTGTGTTGCTAATGACTCAAACTACCTTGGTGATGACCCGCCTTTTCAATATGGGACAAATGTGCCAGCTGCCTTTTCATCCGACTTATGGGGCCCTTAACCTCCTTATTCAGATGAGTTCCTTCATAATGATTCTAGCAATCAAAAGAATCTCGCTACAGGCTCGATAGATAGATTGAGCCTTGAGCAACAAATTTGAGTGATCACAGAACAAAAAAAAAAAAAAAAACACACACAAATTTGAGTGATCCTTTTTATATATTTGGGTTAAATACTTTTTTGCTTCCTATGGTTTAACTTTATTTGTTGCCCCTGTTAAAGTTTGTATGAACGGTTTGGACACAAAAGATGGAGACTATTATATTATTCAACTTAACTTTAACTTAATACAAGCATCCTATTATATAGGATTAGGAAAATACCATAAAGACTAAACTACCTCCAAAACTCTTTAAAACTAAATGATTAAAAACATTAAAACATTAAATTAAATAATAAAAAATATATAATTTAAAAAAAATGGGGGTAGTGCCACCCCTTTTGGGCAAAATGAAGGGTGGTTGGCCACCCAATTGAGGTAGTTGAAGCCACCCTTGGCCGGTTTGGGGGTGGCCAAATCAACCCCAAGGACCCCAAACTTGCGAAACAGGGGTGGTTGAAACCACCCTCAAGGCTGTTGGAGGTGACTAAAACTGCCCCCGTTTGGCTTGGGGTGGTTTTGACCACCCCAGACCGGCTGATCTGGGGTGGCCAAACCACCCCCAAAAGGCTAATTAAAAAAAAAGAAAAAAAATTAGGGTTGGCCCTTGGGGGTGGTTCGGCCACCCCCCAAACTGGCCAGGGGTTGTTGAAGCCACTCCCATGGGTTGACCGGCCACCCCTTAAGGCAATCACAGATATGGTCAAAGGGGGTTGACCGATCTACCCATGGCTGTGAGGGGAGTAGTCATTGGGTGGTTCGGCCGCCCAACAAATGACCAATTATGTACGCAAGACTATTTGAAGGTGGTTCGGCCTCCCATCATTGGGTGGTCAAACTACCTCAATTGCCATGAGGTGGTGCGGCACCCAACAAATGACTATGGGTGTAGCCGAGGCCATTATTTGGGTGGTTCACTGACGCTGGAACATTGTATTTATATTTTATTACTATTATTATTATTATTATTTTGAATTTATCATGGTATTTTTGTTTTATTGAAAATGTATTTAAGGTTATTTAATTTTTTTTTTCTTTTTTGCTGGCTTTGGGGATATTGACAAATTTTATTTTATTTTATTTTATTTATTTATTTTTTTTCAGTTTAGGATGACACATTAACTCAATCAATAGTTTGAGGGGGGTATGCTTAATTTTCAAAATATAATAGTAAAACTCACATTAATGACAACTACTTATGAGTAGATGATAACAACTACTGATGAGTAACTATCATCTACCTATTGTTTGTTTGTTGGCGTCGATAGTTTGCTCATCTACGACTACTAGAATTGTTAGTAATGTGAGTTGAGTTTTTATTTTTGTATCATTGCTCATAATTTATCTGAAATTGATAAAAGAAAAATTCAAACTCGAATCAGCAGCAACTATATTAAAAACTATTGTCGTCGTTGAAGAGTAACTATTGGGAAGGCCATGAATAAACCAATTGCTACATGGGTGAGAAGTTTATTATGTGGAAGTAGCGTATAAATTCTGATAATATATTTGTATGGATTGTGAAGTTCATTAAAAGGCATATGCGCAGGAGGGAGAAGCTTCAGAAACGCATGTTTGTGCAGGTAGTCCTATTGTTGCTGCTGCTAATAGTGCTTTTGGGAACCACGAAGCATCCTTTCTGATTCTGATGAAAACTGTAAAATCTCTCAAGATCCAAGTACCAGTATGAGGCCAAGCTTGATGTCTAAGGGTGATATTTTGATCGGCATTAACGTCCTTTATGTGTTCTCAAAAGCTGCTCCTCTTGGTCACAAGATTGGGACATTTGCTTCTGTGTTCAAGTGGTTAAGTTATCATTTATCTCAAAAGCTTTAAGCTGATAAGAATGGTTGATTTAATTTAACTAATATTCCAACACTCCTGCACAGGTATGGGCTCAAACTTAACACGTAGAATGTTTAATTAAAATAAAAGGTGAATGGCAGAGATAGGGTTCAAACTCAAAACTTTAGTTATATTACCATCTTAAATCATAATGTTATCTTAAGAACTTCCTATAACAACTATAGTGGTTGGTAATGTGAGTTTTTATTTTTGTGTCGTCTTTGATAATTTGATAAAAAAATAACTCAAGTAATTATCGTGAAGGCCATGAATCAAAACTGATTGCTACACAGGTGAGAAGTTTGTTATGTGATGCTAGTGTGTAAATGTAAATTCTGATAATGTATTTGTATGGATTGTGAAGTTCATTAAAAGGCTGATGTGCAGGAGAGCTAAGCTTCGGAAAAGCATGTTGGTGCAGGTAGTCCCTAGTGCTGCCGCTGCTAATAGTGCTTTGAGTGACCACGAAGCATCATTTCTGATTCCGATGATAACAGTAAAATCTCTCAAGATCCAAGTACCAGTATGAGGCCAAGCTTGATGTCTAAAGGCGACATTTGGACCGGCACTAACGTCCTTTATGTGTTCTCAAAAGCTAGTCCTCTTTGTGCAAGATCAGGCCATTTGCTTTGTGTTCAGGGTAGTGGTGGTTGTAGTCTTTTGTCATAATCTTTGCTGGCGTATATATGGAGATGTCTCAAATTTTGAGGCTACTTGGAGACCTTTTTGTGTATATAGTTGGTCGGTTCCCAATAGGTTTTTTCTTATTGGAAGAGTTTTGTTAGGTTTGTCAATAATAGTGATTATCCCCTGCCACTTGAACAGAAATAAAGTAATATATGCTTCGACTATTGTTTTATATAATAGCTTCACTTCTTGCGGCTTTTTTTGTACCATTTGAAATAAAGTCTAGCAGCATGGAGCTGTACAGAAATTTATTTGGTTTTCTTGATGCGGATGTTCTTTGAAATGTTCACTGCCGCTGTGTAAACTAGTGGTTTTTATCACTGTAGAAATGGGTCACCATTTCCAATTATTGGATGTTGGATGGTCCATGTACATGGTCAGACATTGTATCTACTGGGGAAAATGTCTGTTTTTAGACTGGGTGTCGGGTTAGACAGCAAGAACTTGTGAATATATAAATGTCAGGGAGAAAGTCGAGTTAGCTTATAAATGGGATTCGAGACATTTTGAGGTAGGTGTCAAAAATGAGGGAATTTCGGCTTATATTAGGTAATTATGACCCTGATAGAATCGAACTGTGAAATAAACCCATTCTGTCCTTTTTAAATGAAGTGCTTTTTAAATTGCAATATCTAAGAGCATCTCCAGCAGTGTAGCTAAAAGGGAGATTCTTTCAAAAAAAAAAAGAAAAAAAAAAGGGAGATATTAGCTATATTTAGCTATTTTTGTCATTTTTTTTGCTCCAATATAATAGCTTCATATTAGTTATTATACCTTAACTGCTATAGTGAATATCTTCATATTGCTATTCACTGTAGCACACTAGACTGCTGAATATAATATTATTTTCACATTATTTTCTCTTTCTTCTATTTCTCCCTCAACGTTTCTCTCTTCTCTCCCCCCCTCAACGTTTCTCTCTCTTCTCTCTTTTCTGTTTATGAATTTATGATATAAATTCAAGTCTTTTGAATCACTAAAAACTCCCCCAAAAAAATTGAATAGCATGCATATAATGGACAAATTAAAAATGAAAAAAATAAAAATAACACACAGGTATGCTGCGTGAATCAATTCTATTGCAATTTACAAGATGATGCAAAAGCAGTAGTGGATCAAAAAAAAATAAAAAATGAAAGATTAAAAAATAATATTTAATAAAATAAAGAATGAAATAAAGAATCTAATGGAGTTGATATTAAACAATGAGTAGCTAAAATAGAGAATTGTGCTTTTTGACTAGGTAGAATACCTCTTACTGCTGGAGATGCTCTAACTCCTTATGTTTTGCGTGGTATATTTTAGAAACGTAGATTATTCTTGCAAAATTATAATTCCAAATGCACCCTTAGTAAATAAAAAATATGAAACCTAGTACTCCTAAACGTCTTTCTTTAAATTACCCGCTCTTTATGCGAGTTACTAATATTTTCAATATAAGATGGAAGTGTTACACATCGACACGACAAGTGATGTGCATGCTCTAGCATTGATTTTTTACTTGAGAGTTATTATAGACACACGTACGATCTATGCATGCCGGTAATCGGTATGAGCTTAGCCTTTGGTTGTCTGAACATTTGAAGGAAATTTACTTGACAATCTAGCTGCTATGTCGTCAACATGAAAATTTATGCACGGACATCACCAGCAATGTTCCTGCATACCAACTGCAACCACGTTAAACATCTACGTGTTTTGTACCCAACTGTTGAACAGGCTTCGGCAAGCCAATTTGCGTCACTCTTGCGAGCTTGTTCTGATGCTTCTGTTCTTCAACAAGGTAGGCAAGTTCACGCCCAGGTCATTCTCAGAGGAATTAGCAACGATTGTCTTTTGGGAGGAAGGGTTTTGGGAATGTACGTTCTTTGTGGCAGCTTTGTAGATGCTAAGAATACGTTCTATAAGCTTGAACGGAGGTCTTCTTTGCCATGGAATTGGATGATTAGGGGGTTTACGATAATGGGTCGGTTTGATTTTGCCATGTTGTTTTACTTTAAGATGTTGGGTTGTGGTACTTCTCCCGATAAGTATACGTTTCCTTATGTGATTAAGGCTTGTAATGGTTTGAATAATGTTAGTCTAGTTAAGTTAGTTAACAGAACAATTCGGTTGATGGGCTTTGAGTTGGATGTGTTTATAGCTAGTTCTTTGATCAAATTTTATGCAGAAAATGATTGTATCAATGATGCGCGATGCTTGTTTGACAAAATGCCACATAAAGATTGTGTTCTATGGAATGTCATGCTTAATAGTTATGTGAAAAATGGAGATCCTAGTAGTGCTCTAGAAATATTTTTGGAAATGAAAAATAGTGAAATTAGGCCCAATTCAGTGACACTTGCTTGTATATTGTCTGTTTGTGCCTCGGAAGCAATGATTCGTTTGGGTACCCAGCTTCATGGACTGGTTATTAGGTATGGGTTGGAGTTGGACTCTCCTGTGGCTAACACATTGTTAGCAGTGTATTCAAAATGTCAGTATTTGTTTGATGCATGTAAGTTGTTTGATACGATGCCCCAAACTGATTTAGTAAGTTGGAATGGCATGATTTCTGGATTTGTACAAAATGGGTTTATGGGTGAGGCTTCACATTTATTTCGCGAGATGATATCTGTTGGTGTCAAACCAGACTCAATCACCTTTGCAAGCTTCCTTCCGTCAGTTACTGAATTGGCATGTGTCAAACAAGGTAAGGAAATTCATGGTTATATGGTAAGACATGGTGTGCCTTTGGATCTATTTGTGAAGAGTGCACTTATTGATATATGCTTTAAGTGCAGGGATGTGGAGATGGCACGCAAGATTTTCCTCCAAAGTGACACAATTGATGTCATACTGTGCACAACTATGATTTCAGGCTTTGTGCTTAATGGAATGAATTGCGACGCTTTGGAAATTTTCAGGTGGCTAATCAAAGAGAAGATGAGGCCAAATTCTGTAACCCTGGCAAGTGTTCTGCCTGCTTGTGCTGGTTTGGCTGCTCTGAAATTGGGGAAGGAATTGCATTGTAACATCCTCAAGAATGGGCTTGATGAGAGGTGTCATGTGGGAAGCGCAATTTCGTACATGTATGCTAAATGTGGACGATTGGATCTTGCTCATCATATTTTTGGAAGGATGTCAGAAAGGGATACTGTTTGTTGGAACTCAATGATCACAAGCTGTTCCCAGAATGGCAAGCCAGAAGAAGCCATTGAACTTTTTCGTCAAATGGGGATGGAAGGAACCAGGTATGATTGTGTGAGCATATCAGCTGCACTATCTGCATGTGCAAACTTACCTTCACTCCGTTATGGGAAAGAGATCCATGGTGTCGTGGTTAAAGGTGCATTCAGCTCTGATCTTTTTGCTGAGAGTGCACTGATCGACATGTATGCTAAATGTGGAAACTTGAATTCTGCTCGCTGTGTGTTTGACAAAATGCAAGGGAAGAATGAAGTTTCATGGAATAGCATCATTTCTGCTTACGGGAACCATGGTCTCCTTAAGGACTGTCTCACTCTATTTGATCAAATGTTGGAAAACAGATTTTTTCCTGATCATGTCACCTTTCTTGCTATACTATCTGCTTGTGGTCATGCAGGTCAAGTTGACATTGGAGCTTGCTATTTCTGTTCCATGACAGAGGAATATGGAATACCAGCCCAGATGGAGCATTATGCATGTATGGTAGATTTGTTTGGGCGTGCTGGTCGGTTGAAGGAAGCATTTGAAATGATAAAGAGCATGCCATTCACTCCTGATGCCGGTGTTTGGGGGACATTGCTTGGTGCCTGTCGGGTCCATGGCAATGTTGAACTTGCTGAAGTAGCTTCTATACATCTTTTTGACTTAGACCCTCAAAATTCTGGCTACTATGTATTGCTTTCAAATCTACATGCTGATGCTGGACAGTGGGGGAGTGTGCTCAAGATACGCAGTTTGATGAAAGAAAGACAAGTCCATAAGGTTCCTGGGTACAGCTGGATCGACATCAACAACACCACTCATATTTTTGTTGCGGCAGATGGAAGTCACCCACAGTCTGCGGAGATCTATTCAACACTGAAGAGTCTTCTGCTAGAGCTAAGAAAAGAGGGTTATGTACCTCAACCTTACCTTCCAATGCACTCACAAAGCATGGGAATGTGATGACCAGGAAAAAAAAAGGAAAAAAAAAAAAAGTTGATCATTTTTTGTTATCTCGGCGTCAACTGTAACAAAAATATAATGACAGCATCTTACCATGGTAAGTGAGGTTTTCTTGATTTCTTAAGAGTATGCTCCTCTACCTTGTTATTGTCATATTAGAAACTTAGATTTATTATATATCTCAAAGTCTTTGTCAATCAATGCAGAGCACAAAAATATAATTTGTTATTACTTCTATTAATTTAAATAAATACACATTTTATACTGATTGTATTATTAATGTAACGGTAGAGAAATACTCATGTACTTTTAGTGTATCCAACAGAATTTTATTCTAATCGGAAAGCGTCGATTTTTTTTTTTGATCCACCAAGTATATTTGCACTTTCTTATGAATTTTGTATCTTTTCCATTCTTGTTTATTAGTGTTTGAGTTATTGCGAAGGCTTACTCTCAGATTCTTACGAAGTGTTGCAAGGTGAGACTTGTTCCCCTAAGAAAATTGATACTTCACACAGAAATTTAAGAAGGCACTGCACTTCTGAATTGATATGAAAAAAAAATGGAAAATGAAAATCCATTATGATCAGTACTGATCATTTTATAACCTGAGATTATCCCCTATCGATTGTACTATCTACTATGAGGCGATGCTCCTTTTTTGTTTCTTTTATTTTCTCATTTATGACTTTCAGATACAGCATCTTACTTGTTAATGGCTATGATCATATGGTATTGGAACAAAAAAGTGTGTTTTGGAAAAATCGGGCGAACCAATTTATGATGTGGTTCCTGAGCAGTGGCGGAGCCACATGGTACCTTGGGGGTGCCACGGCATCCCCAAGGATTTAAAAAAAAATTTTATTTTTTTTAATTTTTATTAAACCCATGGCACTCTCAAACTTAACACACATCACATGTTTGATGTAATATCTCAATGATGTGTAGTTGGTCAAATTTTCCTTGTTTTTCTTGGAGTGATTATGGCCAGAGACCGTAAAGTGCAGTTCTAGACACTTTTTTTTTGTATTTCTATCTTTTTGATATAGTGTCGACATGTTACATTTCTAATATATCAATTTCAGCACATATGTATGAACTTTTATAGATATTTTTTATGATGCATATATTGTGTGAATTACCAAATTTTTAAGGTGAAGAAAAGTTTTAGGACGCAAAAAAAATTTTAGTGGCACCCCCAATATAAAGTAGCCGACTCCGCCACTGTTCCTGAGGGAACAACTGAGGGCCAAGAGAGCTATTGCTTTAACCACTTCTTGATTGTGCTCCATATAGTTTAGGAATTTGTCTACCATAACTACTGTTACTGAACTTCAGCATGCTATGCATCCCCAAATTTCTACCTTTTATAAGTTAAATTACTTATTCAATGACATAATCTAATAATAGTTATGACTGCTAATTGGTGGTGTAAAAGCTCTAATGTCCACAATAGTAGGATCCTAATTCATTTCAAAATTTTCTTCAGATTAAAAGGATTAGCCATGGGCTTAATGAGCTCAGTCTTTACTCTTATGGAGCTTACTAGTTTGAAGTTTAAGCCAGAATGCAAGATTAGAGTGAGCCATAGGAATATCTTGGTTTAAAGAATCTGAGTATAATGTGTTGGACGGGGGTTTTGGGGCCTTATTAGATAAGGTTTAAAGAATTTAATCTATTTGAAATGCTCTAATAGATGCATTTTCTTGGTAGAATATGAAGCAAAATATTGTATCTCAGTTTCAGCCTGCCACTTTGAAAGCAATGCGTGGAACAAATAGTGAAACACATCAAAGAATCTTGTGAGACTACTTTGGTATGCAAGCATTTCTAATCTTCTAAATTTTCATTGTTGATTTGTTAAATACAGTTGATCTTTATTTTCTTTTCTGGTTATCTTTGTATGTGGCTTTGGGAGTTTATTGGCTCCTTTATTGAATTATCCAACTGCTTTCAAAAAGAAATGATGGTGTTGATATTTAACAGAATAGTCTAAGCCATGTAGCAAAGATCTCAAAATAGCTGCCGACTTCTGCATATAGAGTTTCTGTTTATATCTTATAATTTTCTTTAAAGCTATTTGTTGGGTTTTAAATTGCCAAATTCAGTGACAAAATACATTCATCTGCAATCCTGTCTGCAGTGCATACATATGAGGTGTTATGTCATGAGAAGACTTAGAAGATGTGGTTAAGTTTAACTAATCATAATAGAAGACCTATATGATGTGGTTAAGTTTAATCAAATCGAAATTCTTTAATTAGACTTAAAATCAGATTTGATTAAATTCCAATCCTGCACATATCTCAGTATTTGGACCATAACTTTCGGCTCAAGAATCGGATTGAGGTGAAACCAGCAGCAATGTAAAGCTAACGCAAAATGCTACAAATCTTTGTGAAATAAGATTTTCATTATTCAGAAGTTAGCTATGCCAAAATCGTCCTGCAAGATAAGGACAAAATTCTGGATGAATCCTATTCCAACTAGAACTTGTTTTTCTTCCCATTTCAACTATTACTAGGTTTTCTTGTACTCTATATATAGAGAGCTGTTATGCACGAAATTGTAAGGAATTCCACATAAGAATTCCTTGTGCTAAGAGAGCGTTTAAGATATTGAGCGTTAGGGTTAGTCTCTCTTAGTGTTAAAAGTTGTGCATTCATCACAGATCATATACAATTGAAGTCTACCGGAGTTCCAGTAAAGGAGATCAAGTAGAAGGATTGTCCTAGATGTACTGGAAAGTGCTACTGTGATAGAAGTCAAGTGGGTCGCTTGTCTTATGCAAGGGAATGTCAATTGCAAAGGTTTTGTAAGTATAAACTTCTTGTAATCTTTATTCTTTTATAGTTGATTGATTTCCTAGGTTTTGCTGCCCCGGAGAGGTTTTATATTTTAGAGAGTTCTCTAAATGATTTTCTCTTCGTAACCAAAATATATGTGTCTCTGTGATCTATTGTTTTACATATTTTGGTTGTATGATTGTTTAATTTTTAATTCCACGTATTATTTGCATACACCTATTCAACCCCCTTATAGGTGTTGTTTGGAGTCGTTTATAGGTTTTTCAATTGGTATCAGAGCGGGTTCACTCTATTTGGATCAAATTCCTGAGTGAGATCCTTGACTCCTTTCCTATGAATACGTCTCAGTCCCTTACCATGGATTTTGATGAGGATGGCCTTCAGATGACCTATAACAAGCTCTTTATGAAATTTGTTAAATTGAAGAAAAACTATAAAATTTCCCTTAAAAAGCTTAATGATGTTGAGCATGAGAAAGAGTTTTTGGTTATTAAATTGTCTAAATCACATGCCTTAATGGACTCTTTGAAATATGAAAATACTATGCTTGTTGATAACTTGGGTGCCTCTACTTCACATGCTTCTAATTCTGAAAGAAAAACTTTGTTTGTTAAGCTTGTGAAAGTTGAAGAAGTCAATGCCAATATAGCTTGCTTGGATAAGGGCAAAACTTCTTGTATGAATATTTGTGTGAAGTCCGAATTCTAGGCTTTTTCAAGGAAACAAACTCATGCAAAGTTTGTTCCTACATGCCATCATTATGGGATTATTGGTCATATTAGACCAAATTGTTCTAAGTTGAAATCCCAAAGGCCTTGTAATAAGAAGGCTGCTCCTAAGAAAGAAAAAGGTGGTGTAGAGTTATGTTTGTCTAGATCTAAGTATATGTATATCCTTCATCATAGGAGACAAGCTTCTCCGAAATTTGTCCCTACCTGCTATCATTGTAGCAAAGTTGGTCATATTCGACCTAACTATTTTAAGTTTAAACCCCGTGAGTATAAGAGTGAGAATTCCTATTCTAGGAAAGGTTTTGAGGGGCTATGCATAATAATGAAGGGAGTGTTATCTATGTTAGATGAGTTTGACAAGAGTTACAAATCTGTACCTTGGGTTAAGAAGGTTTGGGTTAGGAAAGTTGGTACCATTCACCCTTTGAAGGGGGAGTGGTGGTGGACTCACCTAGAGTAAGGTGGTCCAGAACATGCCTAGGATTTGTTGTCTTGCGTATTTCTTCATATCCTAGAGCATGTAGCATTCATTGCATTGCATTTTTTTTTTTTTTCTAATTTCAATTATGCATATGCATTGCATTAATTTTGTGCATTTTATTTGAAAAATTCAAAAAGACAAATTTTTTTTTTTTTTTTTTTTAAGGTTGTATCCGTCTTATTTTTGTCATATGCACCTTGATAGTATATAAATTTCTCATGTATACTTCATGGATCGAATTCCTTATATCTCAGAATGTGCTTACTATACATGAATGTGTATTAATGAACTGATTTTTGTTGTTGTGTCTAAGTTTAAGCTTCTATGGTACATTTTACCTATGCTTGAACTCTTGTGCACATTTAAGCTTATATTGAGTATGAATTTGACCTTAAGGGTGAGTTATGTTAGGCAACCATATGAGGAAGATTGACTAGTTGTATCTATCAAATTGACCAAATGCTAGTTGAGCCTAGTACCTAGAAATTTCAGCATTCCTTTAATTTGTTTTAAGCACTAAATGATTAAAGATACTTTTTCAAAGAGAAAAATAGTGAAACAAGAAAACAAAAGAATATATTCTCAAAAGGAATCTATTTCACTGTGTCTTATTTGTATTCAACTTGTCCCTATAGAAATAGTCATGACTATATTCATTGCGGAAGGAAACGGTCACTACCGGACATTGTTTGAGTATGTGCTCTTACTACATGGAAAGTGTATTGGATGAGGGTGACACGGCCCTAGCAAGGTTTGACTTTTGTTTAGATATACATGTCAATCTTCCCATAAGGTAATTTAAGTTTTTGCTTACTAGCGTATCCCCTCATCTTGTAAGTTCTTAAACTTACTTGATGGTTAGCTTTTACACACAACACACAAGCATGGGTCGAGAAAGTTTTAGAGAGAGCAGATTGGAAATAGATAGAATACCATAGATGATTTTGATTTTAATATACTTGTTGCATCTATGAATGATATTTGTTTTGTGTTCTAATAGATTTGGTGAGCTATTCATAATTATATTATATTCAAATTTGTTGTATTATTGGTAAAATGGGTATTCCCATTCCACATATGTTTAATATGTTTTGTGAGTGTTTCAGGAAACAAGAGTCATCTATTATGATGTAACTGTAAATTTTGTCACAGAATTGCCAAATGGGGAGTTTGTTGGGTTTTATAGTGCCAAATTTAGTGACAAAATACATTCATTTGCAATCCCGTCTACAGTGCATACATACGAGGTGTTGTGTCTAGAGAAGACTAAGAAGATATGGTTAAGCTTAACCAATCATAATAGAAGACCTATATGATGCGGTTAAGTTTAATCAAATCGGAATTGACTAAATTTCGATCATGCACATGTCTCAGTATTTGGACCATAATTTTCGTTTTAAGAATCGGATTGAGGTGAAACCAGCGGCAATGGAAATCTAACACAAAATGATACAAATCTTTGTGAAATAAGATTTTTATTATTCGGAAGTTAACTATGCCAAAATTGTCCTGCAAGATAAGGACAAAAATCTGGACGAATCCTATTCCAACTAGAACTAGTTTTTCTTTCCATTTCAACTAGTACTAGGTTTTCTTGTACTCTATATATAGAGAGCTGTTATGCACGAAATTGTAAGGAATTCCATAGAAGAATTCCATGTGCTAAGAGAGCGTTTAAGATATTGAGTGTTAGGGTTAGTCTCTCTTAGAGTTAAAGGTTGTGCCTTCATTACAAATCATATACAACCGAAGTCTACTGGAGTTCCGGTAAAAGAGATTAAGTAGAAGGATTGTGCCAGATGTTCTAGAAAGTGCTACTGCGGTAGAAGTCAAGTGGGTCGCTTGTCTTATGCAAGAGAGTGTCAATTGCAAATGTTTTGTAAGTATGAATTTTTTGTAATCCTTATTCTTTTATAATTGATTGATTTCCTGGATTTGGCTGCCTCGGATATGTTTTACATTTTAGAGAGTTGTCTAAATGGTTTATTCTTCGTAATCAAAATATATGTGTCTCTGTGATCTATTGTTTTACATATTTTGGTTGTATGATTGTTTAATTTTTAATTCCATGTATTATTTGCATACACTTATTCAACTCCCTTATAGGTGTCGTTTGGAGTCGTTTATAGGTTTTTCGCTATTGTCACTCCTCGGTTATATGTTGGTATTATTAGCCTAAATAGTATAAGATTTTCTCACATTTGTTGAAGTGAAGTGTCTGGTTCTAATTTTTCATAGGTTTGTCTTGGGAGCCTATTGAACATAAAGGTGGTTCTTTGCCGGATGAAATGTTTGATGTCTTTAATCACTTGGGGGAAGTAAAAATAGTATATTTTGGTTGCATTTGTTTCGATGTAAAATGGTTTTTGAAGGAAAATGTTTTCAGCCGAAAATATTTTTGAGAAAAATTCTTGATTTTCCATTGTTTTATTGAAATTTTGAAAACAGTATTGATACAAAAACTATTTTCTCACTACACTTTGGAAACCAACTGAAAACTATTCAAAGTTATCAAACAATATTAAAAAACTATTTTGGTCAACAATTAAAAACAACACCCACATAAAACACTCATAGGGAAGAAGGAAAGACTGTGATGGAGGAATGTGAGCTTTTTTTAAAGAGGAAGGGGAGACGCAAGGGTGGGGAGAAAGGGAGCTAACTTCGGGGCAAGGGCAGTTGTAGGTAAAAGAGTAAGGAGGGTGGTGTCGGGATAAAGGGATGGTTGGGTTTCTTTGGGTGGAGGAGGAGTGCGGGCAGATGGTGGGTGATGGGTGAAAGAGGGTGGCATTGAGGGAGAGGAGCCGGTTAGTACTAAAAGCAGGGGCAAAATTGTCAAAAAAAAAAAAAAAAAAAAAAGAAGAAGAAAATGACATTTTTGCCTTATTCTTTTATAACTAACTGAATTCTCTCTATTTGCATTTCCGGTAGTGAGGGAAGGAAAACCATTCAAGAAAAGAGGATGGGGGAGAGAAGAGAAGACAAGCTTTGGAAAATTAGAAAATATGAGGTGTAAAATCCTTCTTACAAGGGCTAATTTGCTGATGACCCTATAAATCATTTAATGTTGATCAATATTTTTCATCCGCACCAAACATTAGGAAATGTGGAATTTTTATTTTTATACTTTAAAAAAATGTTTTATTGTTAAAAAAAAAAAAGAAAAAAGCGGCACGCTAGAAAGGGTACAAAATGATAATTGTAAACAGATTGAATATATAATGTATTTTATGGGTGTGACACCTTGTCGTTTAGGGCTAGGCACACACCCATATATAGAGAGTTAGAAATCCCATGGAAAACCAAATCGGTCTCTAACTTCTCCCTTGCTCTTCTACAAGTCTCAGTCGACCCGCCACTGATAATGTTAATTCACAGTGTTGGAAGCCGATTGACTAAGATTTACGGGGTGTTAGGGTTTGTTTGGAATTGCGATTTTAAAAATTATGTTTTTGAAATTGCCATTTTTTAAAATTGCAAAGGCGTTTGATAAAACATGTTTAAAGTATTTTTTTTTATCAAATATTTGCTAAGTAAAATCGTGATTTTGGCTTAAATTCACGCTTTTTTAAATAAGCACTGATAATAGCTTAAAAGTACCTATTTTTTCTATTAAAATAAGCTTTATCATACTTTATTTTATTTTAATTCTTGCATTTTATATTTAATTGTGTTCTCCTAATCCTAAATGGATATTATTTTCTAATAAAGCAAAAATGAAAGTTGCTCTTATTTCTTTCACTTGATTTTAAAAAATTAATATCTACTTAGAACTATGAGGACACTAGGAGAACACAAGAAGATCACCTAGCATTCCCCCGTAGGACAAATAGAAAGAAGAAAAGAAAAGACACATAAAAAACTCTCGATTAAGGATATTGAAATTTCAATTTCTTTCAATTATTCGTTTCCGTTTGGATTTTTCGTTAATTTTTGTCAATGTCCAAAATACCCATGTTTTTATTATAAAAAATTATAAAGATTCAGAGGTTTATTTAAAAAAAAAAGAAATATGAGTATTTTAGACATTTTGACAAAAATTAACAGAAAATCCAAACAAAATGAAGTAATTGAAATTTCGATAAGTATCAAAACAAGTAGAAGTTTATGTGAGTTTTATGAAGTTTTCCCTAAATTTTAAGTTGAATAGGGGGCCCTACTAAAAATCAAAGTCTCACCGCTAAATAATGAAAATCCCCCCTCTGTCTTACTTAACGACTATGGTGGCCACTAGACTAAGATCTAGCAGCCAGATTAACGGTGTATTTGGGATTGCGATTTTGCAAGAATAATATGCATTTTTAAAAGATACTACAAAATAAATGTAAGGCGTTTAACATTGCGATTTAAAAAAAAAAAAAAAAAAAAAAAAAACTTAATCTAAAATAAGAAAAAAAAAAATCTGTAATTTTTATAAGCAGGTTAATGTATGCTTGCTGCGCCAAAAAGAGTGCAAACCCAAGTATAGGCTTTCGCAAGTAATAATTTTTCGATAAGTACGAGGTTGATTTACAGGGAATGGTAAAACACTATAGTAGAATTCCTATTGTTATGCAGAAAATAAAAAGAGTTGATTTTAGTTTTCCACTAAAAGGTGGAGCAATGGAATAAAATTTAAATCAAAAAGTAAACTACGAAATTAAACTAAATAAATTAGCTTTGGAGAAAATTATGGGAAACATTAGGGTTTCAAGGATCCACCTAGCACTATATCACTAATTCTTGAGACATATGATTATAACTCAATTACGTAGAAAATCAGTTCTCCTAATCCGAAGATAAAGCAATAAAGCACTCATAAAAAAAAAAAAATGAATATGATTTAATTAAGAACTTGAGTTTGATAACATGACACAATAAATTAAGAATTTATTATAAATTCGAATCATATCAAATCAAATAGAATAAGCATTTGATAGAAATGAAAATAATAACAAATTAAACTAAATTTGCTCTCATGAAACTATTTTGATACCACATGGAGCGATTTGTAATTTTAGCCAACTACATGAACTAATTTTGCATTTATCCGTCCCCAAGGGTAACTCAATCGACTATGGACCACGTCTCATAAAACGGATGTTACTAGTTTGAATCCCACTTCACTTGTGGACATGTAAATTTTTTTTATTTTTTTGCATTTATCCCTTAAAAGTATCCATTTCATTCAATTATTAGTTGTTAAAGTACACAAATAAAAAAATCTAAATAAGACATAACAAAAATACTAAGCATCACCTCTGGCGCCTCCCTCATTTTCTTGTGCCGTTCTCTTCCACGTATAGCCCTCTTCTCCTTGGACTATTATTGTTTTTTGCTCGGTGCATGGCTTGATTTTGTTTTTTGTTTTTTTTTTTTCTCTCCTCCAATTGCTTTCTCTTTTTGGCTCCCACGAATCAATGGGTGATTTTGGTAGAAACTTTCTTCTTTTGTCTTTTTAGTTGACAAGTCAACTTTTCTTTTCTTTTATAATCCTATATTCCTATCAATTCATTATTAGAAAAAAAAAAAAAAAGGTAACTTCATATATTTATGAATTACCATTTAATTTGATAAGCCCTCCGAACTTTAAAATATTTCAATTTGAACCCTTAAACTTTTAATTATAGTCAATTAACCTCCCTCCACCATTAAAATCCCTAAAAAGACAAAATTACCCTTCAATTTTATTTATTAAAAAAAATTGAAAAAAATGGGAATTTTTTTTTTTTAAAAAAAAAAGGTTACAAGGTGGCCCAACCGTGGGTCACCTTGTGATTTTTTTTAATTTTTAATTCGAAATTAATAGTAAGTTTGAAATTTTATAAAAAAGAAAAGGATATAAATGTCATTGCCTCACTTTTAAAGTTTAAAATCTAATGAAATGGTTCAAATTTACTGTAATTGAAAGTTCATGGGTTCAAATTGAGAGGTTTTGAAATTTAGGACCTATTAAATCGTGTGGTAATTCAAGGGTATAAAGTGAAACTACCCCTAAAAACACAATTCCGTGCATTAATATTTCATTTAAGCTCTAATTTTATTTTAGAGAATGCTAAGTAGTGTTTTTTTTCTTTTCATGTTCTCCTAGTCTTACCTGGATATTATTTTCTAATAAAGCATAAAACAAAAGTGGCTCTTATTTCTCTCACTTGATTTAAAAAAAAAAAAAAAAAAAAAAACAAATTCCACTTAAAAGACTTAAAAAACACTAATCACCTATCATTTCCCTCGTCCTACGTCCCTCACAAATAACAACAGGTTCCATGGGGAAGATATGCTTATGCTGAAAAGGTACATCAAAGTACCCACAAACGACACCAGAATAGTCCCAAGATGGGTCGTTCTCTACTACATCCATGTCGTACAGTATGTTCATGACCAATTAGGGGAGATTGGATGATGGGTCCCAAAGAGTAGAAGATTATGATTATGATGTTCCTGGCTTTGAATCATAATTGGGTTGTGGACCCTTTGATTCAAACTTGGCATCTTTTGCTTTGAGAAGCAATCATGAAATCTTCCCAAATCCCCTTGATTTCCTTGTGTTATGTCAATTTCCTTCTTTAGTCAATTCTTTATTTTCATATTCAGTGCTATTTGTGTCTCTATACAGAATTGTAGATGTCGTATGTTTGCTTGATGCCAAGTATTGGAGGTCTGGCCCCCTCGGTGTAGTTAATTGGAGATTCGGTTCTCTTGAAGTTATCGATTATCCCTTCTATTCTTTGATTTGTAATAAATAGAAACCGTTGAATCCTATCAAATTTGAGTTTCTAATTTCGACAAATAAAGTTGTAAGTTTTACTTGAGTATCAAATAAGCCCTTTTGTTAGTTTTGCGACTAGCCCTCAACGGAAAACGTGTTAGCAGTCATGTTGTCCTTGTCAGATCAATGAAAACATGACATGTGTATCTAAATCCATGTGTACATGCCACCAAGAAAGTTAAGCCCAATTTTTTATTTTTTTTTTTAAAAAAGGTTAGAGATTCATTACAGGGAAGTGGTGGAGGGTGGGGATAATTATCTTATGTGTCACATAAGATAATATTAGGGAAAAATTTACTTTATCCCTATGAAGTTTTAGGAATTTTTCAATATGAATCTCAAAGTTTAAAAATTGGCAATGTACTCCCCTAACGTTTTAAAAAAATTTAATTTAAACCTTCCGTTACTAATTTCCGTTAAATTGGACGGAAATTTTTTTAAAAAAAACCCAAGGGTAATTATGTAATTATAGACTTTCGTCCAATTTGACGGAAATTAGTAATATAAGGTTTTAATTGAAAATTTTTGAAACATTAGGGAGATATATTGCCAATTTTTAAACTTTGGAGTTTAAATTGAAAAACTCCTGATATTTGGGTAAAGTGGATTTTTTCCATAATATTAACATAAGTTAATATTTTTTTTGAGCAAACTTCACTTTGATCCCCCGAACTTCCACCCATTTTGACAAATCCCCCTGAACTTTCAAAACTTTCACTTTAGACCCCTGAACTTTTAATTTCTATCACTTTGGACCACTCTGTTAGTTTTCAATGTTAAACTCAAATGGAATGAATTTTTATGCCCATTATACCTTCACCCGAAAACTACACTGTTTTGGGCTTCAAAACTATAGCACCCACCCTAGCCCAAAACGACACCGTTTTGGGCATTAAAATTTAGGGAAAACTTCACTTATCCCCCTATACTTTCGCAGTTTTTGCAGGCACCCCCACATTGTTCAAAAACTCTCACTTTGATGTATCCAACTTTTGTTTCCTTCCACTTTGCCCCTTTCGTTAGGATTTTCTGTTAAATCCTAATTGAGGGGTGTGAAATTTCAATCTTGCCCTTATTTTTTATTAAAAAATATTTTTTTTAAAAAAAATCTTGACCCGTGGGTTTACCGGTGGATCTAACCCACCCGTATTGTGACCCACGGGTCATATTATTATTATTATATATTAATTAAAAAAAAAATACCAACGGTGTGTGACCTACCAGGGGTCACTTGTTGTAACATCCCCAGCCCGTTAAGACTGAGTTTGCCACTTTTCTTCTTTTACAACAAAAGTTCTTGCAAAGATCTATAAGGTCTATCAGAGTACTTGATTTTGAAAGATACGAAAAAATGTATAAAACATTATTCAAGAGATTTTATTACAAGCGAAATTAGAAAACATTAAACTTTAGTTGCGGAATATCATATTATTATAATCACTGATATGAAAAGATTTTGAAAATTAATAATTATTCCCGTCCCCATTCCGGCCTCCTATTCCAGCATCCTTTCTACCTGAAAACAAGAAATAAAACTGAATGAGCCCAAAGGGGGCCCAGCAAGTAACATCCACGACCATAGATAGTTTTACTCCTTATTCTCAGTTTTGAAAATCATTTTTACAAATAAATATACTTCTAGCCATAATAATATATGTATGTACGGTTGCATCTCCCGTAACATATACATACTATTACATCTTGTAATAGATCATCGTTGTAAATCATCTTTATAAATCATCATCATGATGCATCATTAAAAATCATCATTATAAATTATCTCTGTAAATCATCATAGCATATCATCGTTGAAAATATAGATTCATTTTCTCATAATAGGGCCCATGTACACTATTACCCCTGTGCACGAGGGTTGCGGGTCCTTGTGACCATGGCACTGAACTGTGGCCTCAGCCATGCCCGACCGTCAATTAACTCTTTTCTTGGTGCACTCAACGGTCATGTTGATGGAATACCACCTTCTGGCATAGCCTCCTTCAGTGGTTTCGCCTCCATCCGAGTATCGGTACCGAACTCCTCTCATTCTTACTTATCTTGGGGCCAAAAAATACTCTCCTCCATACATGTGCCCTCATTTCATAAACATTTATCTCATCTCTTGTACTTTTCTTTGTACTTCTTTTGATGCATCTTAGGGCAACATATAGGAGGGTTTATCATCTTTTTTTTCTTTCTTATAATCATCATCATTTCTCAACTTTCTTTTCTTAAAATGAAAACTTTTTCAAATATAAACTTGTTGTACTTAGAAAGCGTTTAAATAAATAGAAACTTTCTAGATAATTCTTTTAGAAATCCTTCATGCATGCAACATAACTTCATAATACGTAACTAAAATAATCATTTACAATTTACTAAAGAATGAATAAATAGCATGACATGAAGTAATTTTAGAAGGGGTAGTGAATTTACTTACCTCTAGACTGAAGCTAAAAGTGGTATGAAGGAATCTAGTTGCTCCAATACGACTAACACCACTAGTATATCTTTTGAAACTAATTTCTAAAGTCCGCTATCTCTTGTGTTCTTTCTTTCTTGTAGCGCTTGGTCTCGCCCTTTCTCTCTCTGTTCTGAGTAAACACTCTTAGAAAGAAGAAAGACCGAGTAAAAAGCGGAAGAAGGAAGAATATATGCAAGAGATGGGAGATGAGATGAGTGGTGAAAATTGTGAAGGAGAAGAGCTCTATTTATAGGAGAAAATCAAATACTATTCTACCTTCAATTTACAATTATACCCTCATTTTACTATTTCACCAACTCTATACTATTTCACCAACCCTATACTATTCTACCAACCCTATACTATTCTACCTATACTATTCTACCTTCTTATTCTAGCATCCTTATACCTACCATTTACTATCCTATTATTTCACCAATTACCATTATCTAATTACCACTCTCATAAATTTCACAAGAATTAAAATCCTTAGCTACAATGGATATTAAAATAACATCATTATCAAAATAATCTATTTAAATAGCTTTGAAAATTCTGGGACACTACACTTGTGACCCAACGGTGGGTCACAAGTGACCCATCGGGGGTCACAAAGTGACCTACCAGCGGGTCAAAAGTGACCCTCGGTGGGTCATTTCTTTATCTTTTTTTTTTTTAATTTTTTTTTATTAATATAATAATTATAATAATAATTTTTTATTTATAAATAAGGGTAAATTTGAAATTTAAAAAAAAATTAGGAATATAAATGACTTTTACTCATTTGACCGTTTGATTTAACTACAAAATCCTAACGGAAGGAGCAAAGTGGAAGGAAACGAAAGTTGGATACATCAAAGTGAGAGTTTTTAAATAATGGGAGAGTGCCTGCAAAAACTGCGAAAGTATAGGGGGGTAAGTGAAGTTTCCCCTAAAATTTAAAATTTTCTTCTTCTTCTTCTTCTTCCTATTTTTTTATTTTTTTTTTGTTTTTTAATAATTAATTATTATTATTTTTTTTTAAGACAAGAAAAATCGAGGTGGCTGGCCAAAATGGACCACCCCATTTTGGCCAAGGGGGTGGCTCCCATGGCCGATCTGGGGGTGGTCGAACCATCCCCATGGCTAATGGGTAGTCTGACCACCCTCAAAAGGGCAAAAAAAAAAAAAAAGGGTTTTTGGGCTTTTGGGGGTGGCGGGACCACCCCCAAGGGCCTGGGGGTTGTAACAATCTCATATAGCGGAAAAACTGTAATTATCAATACAAAAAAATACTGTTAAAATACTTTTCTTTATACAAAAATACCCAAAGCTATGTCGTATAAGGCATTTATACAAATCTATCCGACAGTCTAAACTCTAGACAAAACTTAACCAACTTGGAATCTCTGTACATCTCAATATGAATCTCTAATCACAACTGCATAATTACCTTGATTTTCCATTCCTGCAAACACTACAAAAACTGTGAAGTAATGAGTCAATTGATTTCCGACAATATAAATCATTGTTGAATCATATATAGCAAAATGCTAGACAAGTTATAAAACCACAAAAATCCGTATTATTGGATATCAATATCATACTCAGTAAGTAAGAATACTTAAAGTGGATTACATGAATGGATCATCAAAGGTAATTACTTGAAACCCGTTCTGCTGCAGTTGGTCCATACCCATAACAATCCCTTCACTGACTTTCTCTCTCTCTCTCTCTCTCTCTCTCTCTCGCCTAAACCCTCTTTCTTCCTCTTCAGCTCTCTGTCTTAAATTTCCCATCTCACTCTCGGTTTCTCTTGTGTTCTTTCTTTCTTGTAGCGCTTGGTCTCGCCCTTTCTCTCTCTGTTTTGAGTAAACACTCTTAGAAAGAAGAAAGACCGAGTAAAAAGCGGAAGAAGGAAGAATATATGCAAGAGATGGGAGAGGAGATGAGTGGTGAAAATTGTGAAGGAGAAGAGCTCTATTTATAGGAGAAAATCAAATACTATTCTACCTTCAATTTACAATTATACCCTCATTTTACTATTTCACCAACCCTATACTATTTCACCAACCCTATACTATTCTACCAACCCTATACTATTCTACCTATACTATTCTACCTTCTTATTCTACCATCCTTATACCTACCATTTACTATCGTATTATTTCACCAATTATTACAATCATACTCCAAATTATACCAATCAATCATCAATTATCATATCTCTTAAATCTCCCAATAAAATAATCAATATAAAATCATCATCATGATACAATAACCTCAAATCAATATTCATTCCAATAATATTCATAAGATCTAATAAATTCCTCAAGAATAAATATTATTACCTAATATCATCAATAAATATCTCAACCTAAAAGTAAATGCCATTACCTAATATGAATATTGATATAATCATAGCATCAATTTAATATCTCTAAAATAAGACTTTAAAAA
>NC_081551.1:15379894-15381249 GCF_901000735.1 Corylus avellana | reverse complement strand
CTCGGTGTAGTTAATTGGAGATTCGGTTCTCTTGAAGTTATCGATTATCCCTTCTATTCTTTGATTTGTATTAAATCGAATCCGTTGAATCCCATCAAATTTGAGTTTCTAATTTCGACAAATAATGTTGTAAGTTTTACTTGAGTATCAAATAAGCCCTTTTGTTAGTTTTGCGACTAGCCTTCAACGGAAAACGTGTTAGCAGTCATGTTGTCCTTGTCAGATCAATGAAAACATGACATGTGTCTCTAAATCCATGTGTACATGCCACCAAGAAAAATATGCCCAATTTTTTTTTTTTTTTTTTTAAAGGTTAGAGATTCATTACCGGGAAGTGGCGGAGGGTGGGGATAATTATCTTATGTGTCACATAAGATAATATTAGGAGAAAATTCACTTTATCCTCATGAAGTTTTAGGAGTTTTTTAATTTGAACCCTAAAGTTTAAAAATTGGCAATGTACCCCCTTAACGTTTCAAATTTTTTTAATTTAAACCTTCCGTTACTAATTTCCGTTAAATTAGACGAAAATTAAAAAAAAAAAAAAAAAAAAAGCTTGAGGGTAATTACGTAATTTTATAAACTTCCATCCAATTTGACAGAAATTAGTAACATAAGGTTTAAATTGAAAATTTTTGAAACATTAGGAGAGTACATTGCCAATTTTTAAACTTTGAGATTCAAATTGAAAAACCCCTAAAATTTGGATAAATTAGATTTTTCCCATAATATTAACATGAGTTAATATTTTTTTTGGGCAAACTTCACTTTGGTCCCCCGAACTTCCACCCATTTTGACAAACTCCCCTGAACTTTCAAAACTTTCACTTTGGACCTCTGAACTTTTAATTTCTATCACTTTGGACTACTCTGTTAGTTTTCAACGTTAAACTCAAATTGAATGAATTTTTATGCCCAACCTTCACTCGAAAACTACACCGTTTTGGGCTTCAAAACTAAAGCACCCACCCTAGCCCAAAACGACACCGTTTTGGGCATTAAAATTTAGGAGAAACTTCACTTACCCTCCTTATACTTTCACGGTTTTTGCAAACACCTCCTCATTGTTCAAAACTCTCACTTTGATGTATCCAACTTTTGTTTCCTTCCACTTTGTCTTTTCCGTTAGGATTTTCTGTTAAATCATAACTGAGGGGTGTAAAATTCCAATCTTACCCTTATTTTTTATTAAAAAATAATTTTTTTTAAAAAAAATCTTGACCCGTGGATTTACTGGTGGATCTAACCCACCCGTATTGTGACCCACGGGTCATATTATTATTATTATATATTAATTAAAAAAAAAATACCGACAATGTGTGACCCACCGGTAGGTCACAAGTGACCCTCGTGAC
>NC_081551.1:15375431-15379794 GCF_901000735.1 Corylus avellana | reverse complement strand
CCTTTTAGCTACACTGCTGGAGATGCTCTTAGATATTGCAATTTAAAAAGCACTTCATTTAAAAAGGACAGAATGGGTTTATTTCACAGTTCGATTCTATCAGGGTCATAATTACCTAATATAAGCCGAAATTCCCTCATTTTTGACACCTACCTCAAAATGTCTCGAATCCCATTTATAAGCTAACTCGACTTTCTCCCTGACATTTATATATTCACAAGTTCTTGCTGTCTAACCCGACACCCAGTCTAAAAACAGACATTTTCCCCAGTAGATACAATGTCTGACCATGTACATGGACCATCCAACATCCAATAATTGGAAATGGTGACCCATTTCTACAGTGATAAAAACCACTAGTTTACACAGCGGCAGTGAACATTTCAAAGAACATCCGCATCAAGAAAACCAAATAAATTTCTGTACAGCTCCATGCTGCTAGACTTTATTTCAAATGGTACAAAAAAAGCCGCAAGAAGTGAAGCTATTATATAAAACAATAGTCGAAGCATATATTACTTTATTTCTGTTCAAGTGGCAGGGGATAATCACTATTATTGACAAACCTAACAAAACTCTTCCAATAAGAAAAAACCTATTGGGAACCGACCAACTATATACACAAAAAGGTCTCCAAGTAGCCTCAAAATTTGAGACATCTCCATATATACGCCAGCAAAGATTATGACAAAAGACTACAACCACCACTACCCTGAACACAAAGCAAATGGCCTGATCTTGCACAAAGAGGACTAGCTTTTGAGAACACATAAAGGACGTTAGTGCCGGTCAAAATGTCGCCTTTAGACATCAAGCTTGGCCTCATACTGGTACTTGGATCTTGAGAGATTTTACTGTTATCATCGGAATCAGAAATGATGCTTCGTGGTCACTCAAAGCACTATTAGCAGCGGCAGCACTAGGGACTACCTGCACCAACATGCTTTTCCGAAGCTTAGCTCTCCTGCACATCAGCCTTTTAATGAACTTCACAATCCATACAAATACATTATCAGAATTTACATTTACACACTAGCATCACATAACAAACTTCTCACCTGTGTAGCAATCAGTTTTGATTCATGGCCTTCACGATAATTACTTGAGTTATTTTTTTATCAAATTATCAAAGACGACACAAAAATAAAAACTCACATTACCAACCACTATAGTTGTTATAGGAAGTTCTTAAGATAACATTATGATTTAAGATGGTAATATAACTAAAGTTTTGAGTTTGAACCCTATCTCTGCCATTCACCTTTTATTTTAATTAAACATTCTACGTGTTAAGTTTGAGCCCATACCTGTGCAGGAGTGTTGGAATATTAGTTAAATTAAATCAACCATTCTTATCAGCTTAAAGCTTTTGAGATAAATGATAACTTAACCACTTGAACACAGAAGCAAATGTCCCAATCTTGTGACCAAGAGGAGCAGCTTTTGAGAACACATAAAGGACGTTAATGCCGATCAAAATATCACCCTTAGACATCAAGCTTCACCTCATACTGGTAGTTGGATCTTGAGAGATTTTACAGTTTGCATCGGAATCAGAAAGGATGCTTCGTGGTTCCCAAAAGCACTATTAGCAGCAGCAACAATAGGACTACCTGCACAAACATGCGTTTCTGAAGCTTCTCCCTCCTGCGCATAAGCCATTTAATGAACTTCACAATCCATGCAAATACATTATCAGAATTTATACGCTACTCCCACATAATAAACTTCTCACCCATGTAGCAATTGGTTTATTCATGGCCTTCCCAATAGTTGCTCTTCAACGACGACAATAGTTTTTAATATAGTTGCTGATGATTCGAGTTTTAATTTTTCTTTTATCAATTTCAGATAAATTATGAGCGATGATACAAAAATAAAAACTCAACTCACATTACTAACAACTCTAGTAGTCGTAGATGAGCAAACTATCGACGCCAACAAACAAACAATAGGTAGATGATAGTTACTCATCAGTAGTTGTTATCATCTACTCATAAGTAGTGGTCATTAATGTGAGTATTATTATTATTATTATTATTATTATTATTATTTTGAAAATTAAGCATACCCCCCTCAAACTATTGATCGAGTTAATGTGTCATCCTAAACTGAAAAAATTTGTCAATATCCCCAAAGCCAGCAAAAAAGGAAAAAAAAAAAAAAAAATTAAAAAAACCTTAAATACATTTTCAATAAGACAAAAGTACCATTATAAATTCAAAATAATAATAATAATAATAATAATAGTAATAAAATATAAATACAATGTTCCAGCGTCAGTGAACCACTCAAATAATGGCCTCGGCTACACCCATGGTCATTTGTTGGGTGCCGCACCACCTCATGGCAATTGAGGTAGTTTGACCACCCATTCAAAAAAAAAAAAAATTCTTTTCAAAAATGATGGGAGGCCGAACCACCTCCAAATAGCCTCGCGTAGACACTTGGTCATTTGTTGGGCGGCAGAACCACCCAATGGCTACTCCCCTCACAGCAAGGGGTAGATTGGTCAACTCCCTTTGACCATATCTGTGATTGGCCGAACCACCCCACAACCACTTGATGTAGGACACTTTTCGAGAATATTTCCCGAGACCAAGACATCTTGTCTCAAAAAGTTGAGCATTTTCCCAAGACGTATACCCGAGTCACGTGTCCAAAGAATTCGAGCCATTCCAAGAGAATCCGAGCCATGCCAAACCATGTCCGAAGAATCCGAACTATTCCATATTATCAAATATTATTTTGTAAGAGCAAGTAGAAAGGTTAATTCATAAGGAACACTTGAGAGAGAGTAAGAGTCCATGCACAATACTAGCCTTACTAGTACCAAAGAAAGATGAAAGTTGGCAGATGTGCGAGGATAGCCGGGCGATAAACAAGATCATGATCAAGTATCGGTTTCCTATTCCCCCAATAGGTGACATGTTTGATATGCTATCTAGGGCTAAGATCTTTTCGAAGATTGATTTGAGGAGTGAATATCACCAGATCCGTATATGATCGAGAGATGAATAGAAAACCACATTCAAAACGAAGAAAGGGGTTTACAAGTGGATGATGATGTCATTCAAGCTATCCAATGCACCTAGCACATTCATGAGACTTAGGATCCAGGTACTAAAACCTCTCATCGGGAAATTTGTAGTAATTTACTTCGACGATATTCTTATTTACAATTGCAACCCGACAGATCACATGGATCACTTGAGGTCCTCTATGGCAACAAGTTGTTTATCAACTTGAAGAAGTGTAACTTCACGATGGATCAATTACTTTTCCTCGGACTCGTAGTCAGCGCCGATGGAATCCGAGTGGATGAAGAGAATGTGAGAGTAATCTGAGAATGGCCAACGCCCAAGTAAGTGGGAGAAGTGAGAAGCTTTCATGGGTTAGCAACTTTCTACAGGAGGTTCATTTGGAATTTCAACAGTATCGTGGCACCAATCACCGAGTGTGTGAAGAAGGAAAAATTCAACTAGGGTGACAAAGTTGAGTGAAGTTTCTCAATCATCAAAGAGAAGCTATGCACAATGCTTGCACTTGCTTTACCCAACTTTGACAAGCTGTTCGAACTTGACTATGATGCATCGATTGTAGGGATCGGAGTTGTGCTATCTCAATAAGGAAAGCCTATGGAATTTTTCAGTGAAAAGCTTGGAGAATCAAGACAAAAGTGGTCTACATAGAAATTGGAACTGTATGATGTACTAAGAGCACTCAAGGTATGGGAACGCTATTTAATTTAGAAAGAGTTTGTTCTATATACAAACCATCAAACGTTAAAAGTTCATCAATAGTCAAAAAAATTTGAATTGGATGCATGCCCAGTGGGTTTCTTACATTCAATGGTTCACGTTTTCCATAAAATACAAGTGGGGAAAACTGAATTGGGTAGCTAACGCTTTGAGCCGCCGAGCTACAATGTTGATTGCCACAAAAGCTGAAGTGGCGGGATTCGCGTGCCTAAAGCAATTATATGAGACAAATGACGACTTTGGAGAAGCTTGGAGACGTTGCAATATCGAACAACTGATTCCCGAGATGCATATTCAAGAAGGGTACCTATTCCAAGGGAACCAACTGTGCATTCCAAGGAGTTCTTTACGGGAACAAGTCATCCAGGAATTACAAAAGTGAACCGTGTCTTATATTACACAGGAATTATAGAAACGGAGTACTTAGCAGAACGAGTGACATCGACCCAAGAGGAAGTTTGTCAGCATCTTGAAAACTCTTATGCCAAATATAAGACAGCAGCTGACAAGGGTCAAAGATCAAAGATTTTTCATGAAGGAGATCTAGTAACGACGTATTTACGCAATGAGTGACTACCGACAAGTACTTCTAAGAAGTTGAA
>NC_081551.1:15369020-15375331 GCF_901000735.1 Corylus avellana | reverse complement strand
AAACCAGCCAGGGGTGGCTTCAACTACCTCCATGGGGGTGGCCAGCCATCCTTCATTTTGCCCAAAAGGGGTGGCACTACCCCTTTTTTTTTAATTATATATTTTTTATTATTTAATTAAATTTTTTAATGTTTTTAATCATTTTAGCTTTTTAAATTTTTAACTATGGATGTAGAAAGATGTCAATTTTTTGGGGGTGCTGACATGAATTTCCGTCAATTTTTGGCCGGAAGTACTATCTTTGTTTTTAACCATTATTGAGGTATCATCTATTAGGGGTGTACAAGCAGTTGCGGTTATTGGCTAAAACCACTAACCACAACCACCTAAGGCGGTTATTGAATTTTCAATAACCGCAACAACTCCACTTAGGCAGTTAGCAGTTATTTTATAACCGAGAGTTAGCGATTATTAAGCCAATAATCGGCAGTTTTATAACCTTTTTTTTATATGAGCTTTTAGAGGTGTTTTGGGCCTTCATTGTGCTTATTTTAAATATTTTTGGGTCAAAGTGTTACAAAAAATAATGAATATGATGAAACTCTATCCCCAACTCGTATTTAAAACGACACAGGCGTCGTTTTAATGTTATATTTTTAATATAAAATATATAACATATATTTATATTATTATATATAAGGGTAGGCAGTTAGCGGTTGTTAACCGCTTTTTCCCTACCCCTAAAACCTCTAACCGCCTAGGGCGGGGCGGTTAGCATTTTTTATAACTGCCTACCAAAGCGGTTATGCGGTTATGTGATTATGCGGTTAACGGTTAGTAGTTGTGGGGCGGTTATACAAAACGAAACTAAGGGGCTGTACACTCCTACCATCTGTGATGCAAAACGAAACTGAGGGGGCAAAAAATAAAGTTAAACCATAAGGACAAAACATAAAGTTAAACTATAGGGGGGCCAAAAATAAAATTAAACCATAGGGGGCAAAACATAAAGTTAAACTATAGGGGGGCCAAAAATAAAATTAAACCATAGGGGGCAAAACATAAAGTTAAACTATAGGGGACAAAAAATAAAGTTAAACCATAGGGGGCAAAACATAAAGTTAAACTATAGGGGGTAAAAAAGTATTTAACCCAAATATATAAAAAGCATCACTCAAATTTGTTGCTCTAGGGCTCAGGCCTTGTTTGTTAAACCCCACCCCATCCCCCCACATTCCACCACACTATTCACTTCATTTTTTCTAAAAAAAAACATTCTTACTTTTATATTAAATTATTTACTTTTTATATCACATCATTTACTTTTTATTACTATTCAAATAAAAAAAAACACTACAAAACAAAATTTTCTACTTTCCAATACCACTTTTTCATTTTCCCATATCAATCATTATTTTTTTTTTCCCATGAACAGTGCGGTGTGGTGGTGTGGTGTTTAACAAACACCCCCTCAATCTATCTATCTATCCTGCCTACAGGACGACCCTGTAAGCGAGATTCTTTTGATTGCTAGAATCATTATGAAGGAACTAAGCCAGATCCGAAGGAACTCATCTGAATAAGGAGGGAGGACCACATAAGTCAGACGTAAAGGCAGCTGGCACATTCGTCCCATATTGAAAAGGCACCTCATCACCAAGGTAAATTGAGTCATTGGCAACACTGTAGGGCATGTAAACAGATTGCATCTGCAAGTGTAATGGGGAGAGCCCTAGTAGCTCTGGCGGGACACAGAACACATTTAAGTCTGGCGGGACATGGAACATATTTGAGTCTGGCAAGACACACAACATATTTGAGTCTACGACCTGCAAATCAACTTGATGTTAGAAACATAAATGAAGGAGATACTTACACCTAACTGCACTTGGAATACAATTCACTGTCTTTCTCACCTCACCAGTCGTTTCTTCTTCTACTCGATTTATTGCAGTGTACGCACTATAACCATCGCGGTTACCATTTATGGCTGTTATAGTGTTAGATGTCATTCCATTAGAATAACATCTTGTGAGATGATTACTGACTTCCTTTCCTAATGCTGGAGATACGGAAGCCAGTGCTAGCTCAGACTCTGTCGGAAAAGATGAAGCGGCAGGTGTATTGGCGAGTAGAGTTAAGCGGGTCAAACAGTTGCAATCTAGTGGATCTTGCAGCAGGTACATATTTGGTGCTTCCTCCATTACCGGATTAACCTGATAAACGAAACATGAATGAACAAGATTAGTATTTAATTAATTTACTGCAGTTCTAATTTACCAAAGAAAGAAAAAAAAAAAAAAAAAAAAAAAAGCAAACAATTACAACTGTTTTAAGCTGAAATTCAATTCTTTCCTTTCTCACCTCAATATCTGTCACTTGATTCTCTGCAGCGAAAAAATTAACATTGTTGTCACCACCCGCAACAGGTATGTCAGAATCCTCAGTAACAAAGCATCCATCAACTGTTCGAGAATCTTCAGCTTGCACTGAAGGCAGTGCTAGTTTTGACTTTGTTTCTTTAAGACGAGATTTGGACGTGGTAGGAAATGAAACAGCAGATCCAGCATTCTTAAAGACACTGTTTTTTTATATTTGTAGAAGAAACGGCAGACGACAGAGGTGTTCTGCATGAAGTTATTAAAAAAAACAAAAAAGTAAATATTTAAATGGCAACAGCAACATGAAAAAAAGACGAGATGTCAGAATATTATCTACATGATTAGATCAATAAACTTAAGCTGCTTTTGGAATTCCTCACCTGACCAGCAGTTACTTCGGCCACTGGATTTTTTCTAGTGTACCCAGTATCACTAATGTGGTTAGACCCAGAGCAGTATCCTGTGACATGATTGTCAGCTTCCTCTTCTGATGCTGGAGATACTAAAGCCCGTGCTTGTTTACGCTTGGCAGGTCCAAATTTGCCACCATTGTTAGATTTCTTGAATAAATGACACAGGACAATGCTTTCCTGCATAAAGCAAATCAACTAAGTGAGAACGTAACATCACCGAGTAAATCCTCTTCTAAGATAACCCTTTACATTATTTTGGCAACAGAAACATCTTAAACCACCATTAGCAATCAAGAAGAAATGCCAAGCCAATAATATGACAAGTCCATCTATCCAGAGACGGATTTGGGGGTGCCTGCTATGGCGCAATGCCCCTTTCGTTTGTAGATTTTTTTTCCTACAAGGTGTAACAAGCAGTATTTGGGCTGTTGGCTCCTAGCCATTAAAAACTAAAGGCCAGTGGACTCCTAATCCCTAAAAGGAAATGGCAAACTAATCCCTATATGCTATAGAAAATCAATTTGCAGGAGCACGCAACAAGCAGTGCATATTGCGATTTAGCAGTTGGACCGTGGACGTCCCACGTTTGGACGTGGTGATATCGACTCTCGTCTGTAAGAGCATTCTCAATGGAAGAGCCAAATGTTACTTTTATCTAGAATAGCTCTTCAAATGTTTAAAAAACCCCCTACATTGAATTAGCCAAAAAAAAATGTAAAATAGATATTTGATTGAAAGAGCTAAAAGAAAAGCTAAATGTAGCAGCACTTTTCAAGGGAGTTATTTTATTTTTCATTGTTTCTCTCACCTATTTTCTCTTTTTCCCAAATCGTTTCCTACTTTTTCTTTGCATGTTCTCTTTTTCTCAAATTTTGACAAACTAACATTTATCTGAATAAAAAAAAAAAAAAAAATCTCATTATTAATAAACTTAAGAGGATTGAATATAGGAAGGTAGCAGAGATTATGAATTTATGATGATTGAATATTCATAATGTCATAATAAATTACTCCTTCTGTATTTTTTTCTGTCGGTAAATTAATTCATTTATGGTTAATTTTGTAAATTAGTTTACTGTAATGAAATGTGTTATTAAGAAATGATATAGCTATTTGGGTGTTATTTGATAACTGTTATTATTTTTCTCTAAAGTAATTTGTAGTTCATGAGAAACAACCAAAAGAAAGAAAAAAAAATATATATATATATATATATATATATATATATATATAAGAAAACAACCTAAAGAACCAAGAAACATTAAAAAACAAAATACACAAACCAATTAGTTATTAAAAGTCTAAACAACCAATGGGTAGCATGAAAACAAGAGTATATCATCAAAAGCTTAGCTCAACTCGGCTCGCCAAGGGGAGAACGTTGTGCGAGCTCGAGCCGAGTGCTTCCCATCTGGCCGAATCAGTACCCAGCTTTCCTTCAACCAAAAGCCAGCCAACATACACCTTGCGATGGTGGTGCCGGCGGGGGATAGTGGTAGTGGGTTGAAAAAAGAGAGAATGTTTTAGCGTTGAGAAGCAAAAGAAACGGAAAAGGAAATACAGAGAAAATAATGGAAAAGGATCGCCAAACCCAGAAATCAGCAAAATTCAGAGAGAAAGCTTGCGGGAAGTTCCCGCGCGTGCGCGTGAGATCCATGCTTCGGCACGCGGTCGCCCGGCGGAGGAGCGAGAGGGAGTAACAGGTAGCGGGGAGGCCGGAGATGACGGGGGAGAGGCGCGTTGATGGGCGGAGCTGACGTAGACTGACAATCTAGCTTTGCAAGAAGCAAATCTAAAAATCAAGACAGATCCGTGTGGTGGAGGCAAACAGATGAGGGCTATATTTGTCTGCTGCGTGTGACGTGTCAAATTATAAAAAACCTTCAATCATTTGCCATAAATAAAAAAATAAAAAATAAAAAAAACCCATAAAAAATCATAACCATAAATTTTGTATTATATTTAATTTACTTTTCAAAAACATTTTTTTTTTTTTTATTGGCATTCATAGTTCATACAAAAAAATTGTAGACTCAACCTAAAATAAAAAATAAATTTGGTGAGGTTAACAAAAGACGAGACGAGATAGAAAAGCTACCCGACGGGGGGGTTGTTACCATCGAGCTCGGTCGCGTGGTACTCATGCACGACCCAATCTGTTTTCTTGCCGCTCGGACTCTGCCCAGTATGGAAAACCAGTATCTTTTTCTTTCCAATTAACCTCCCTTCCGACTTGATTTCGCATTCCCCGCCAGTCCCCTTCCAGTACCCAGTCTTGGTCTTCCTGTTCGACCGATTCCCATTCCGGTACTTCGGATCCAGTTTCGAGAAGAAGAACCACTCTTCTGGATCCCTCGTCGTCTCTATGCCGGTTGAACCTACACTCAAAGAAACCAGACTGAGAACTAACAAAAATTTGACGGCCCAAGTAAGAAATCACATGAGTAGATTACATATTTTGAAAACAATTGAGGAAATCAATCGAAGCTCAGGTGCAAAATAGGAAGATCAAATCATCATATTAAGCATAAGGGAGTGCTAAGTACTGATTGATCACCTTTCAACTCCCAAGGATCCTCTTTGAAGAAAGGAACTTCGTGAATGAAGTCAATTGTTCCTTGATCGGACCCATTGATCTTTGGACGCAAAAAATCTTGGATGATTTCCTCGTCCCAGGGATTGAACCTGACCCCCGGTGGCTGGCTAGTCAAATTCAACTCTCCCATCCACAGGGCCAGCTCGCAAGCCAACATGACAGTTAAAAACTGAAAAGAGTGGGACATCTATAGAAGACCAGGGTAGTGCACTGCACATCGCTTGTGTAGGATAAGTTTCTGAGTTAAGTTTGTATCTTGGGTAATGTTAAATGAGTTAAGTTTGTATCTCGGGTAATGTTAAATAGAACGCAGGCGCGGCAAAAAAAATTTTTTTATAATATTTTTAATTATAAAAATAAAAATAAAAAATTTGACTGATGCGTGGCACGCAAGCGTTCTGTGTATCACGACCCTTGTATGTTAAGGGCATTATTAGCGCTTCACTAAAATTTTAGTCACCAAAATAATAAAAAAGTATATATTTTTTTATTTTAACCATTCATATTTTTTAAAGCATTCTCAACTGTTTCACTATTTTAATAATTCACTTTTACTATTTCATTTATATTTTTTTTTCAATTATTTGTTTATCATTTCTTTAAATGTTAAAGGAGAAAAGAGAAACAAACAAGAAAAAAAAAAAGAAAAAAAAAACCATTTTTTTAATGGTATTCACTATTAACACTGAGTACTATTTACTCACTATTTTTTTGTCAAATTGGTGAGACTAAAAATAAAAGTTTTAAGGCTTTTTCACAAAATTTGCTTATCAAAATAACTAAAAAATAATTTTGGTGAGACTGCAAATAGTGCTACAAGGGTTTGATTTTATTCCTCCAATTTAAATTTTGGAAAACTTAGCTAATCTTCTTTAATTTTTATTGTATTCGCAATTATTTAAATATATTCAACTTTAAAGCATTTGTAATGGCACCCATTGGTTAAAATTTTTTGTTAAATCATAACTGTGAGAGTCAAAA
>NC_081551.1:15368616-15369000 GCF_901000735.1 Corylus avellana | reverse complement strand
AATAAAAAAAAAAAAAAAAAAAAAAAAAAAAAAAAAAACATTTGTTGTTGAGCTACTATCAAGCAGTTGGTTACACATCATGTTGTCTTTTTTTAATTATTTAAAAATTATTTAAAGTTCTAAAACTTTAAGAAAGATTGCAAAAACAATAACAATTGGGCTTTGTTTGGCAACAGCCTTGACCCAAACACTGTTCAGTGTCTGGGTCAAGGCTCGGTTTTTGAGGTAAAAATTTACCCACTTTTTCCCATTTTGTCCCTATTTCTTACGGATTGAAACAGGCCCGTTTTTGTGTCTTTCCCACGCTGAACAAAGGAAAAAGGCCAACGTCTCCCCAACACAGTGCCCCTCACACGCGTCCGAAGCTGCCTAAGGAAAACCATT
>NC_081551.1:15360508-15368368 GCF_901000735.1 Corylus avellana | reverse complement strand
CATGCGTATCAGGTCCCCCCACAATGCCTAGACCTGGTCAGCTGTCTTCCTCGGGTATATTAGAGGCTTCGCCTCCCAAAAATCCAGAGCACCCATCCAGAAATTCATCTGCCAGTGAAGCCAGACACCAGTCTCGGTGGAGAAGAGCTCTAGCCACAGCTCCATGCACACGATCACGATCAAAGGTACTGCATATAGCTTTTTGTTATGGTTCAGTAGAATTTTATTTTGTTGGTTTGGTTTTTCGTTATCTTGTGTAGAATAGTATTTTGGTTTTTCCTTATAAATGTTGGCAGAATCACAATAAATTGCTTGAAAACCTGTTTATGCATGCCCCATTGAGAAAGAGGAAAATTAGACACCACAACATTTGTGTCCAAAGTTTGGGTTCAGTTTTTCACAGCTACTTGCAGAGACCAAGGCAAGTTTTGTTGTGTAGGTTAGATATTGTTGCCCACATGAGATTGTGTGATATCATTAATAGGGGTCCGAGAATCTTTTGAATTATTATTGATTGCAGACTTTGTTTGCTTGTGTCCTGGGCTGGTTTCCTGTTTTCCAAGTGTATATGCATTTTTGTTTGATTCAATTGTCTTCTAATTCGAGAAGTGTATAAAGATACAGAGTTATATACTCATTTTGCAGGGTTTTTTTTTTTTTCCCCCTTTTAGTCATTTGACTTGAAAAAGTCTAGAATTGTATTTGGAAGAAGACATGTTATGGCTTTTAGAAACTTTGGAGATCAAACTTTTTCGGTTTTGCAAGAAGCACTTGCTGCTGAGAAGGAAAAAAAAAAAACATTTAATTTGGCCATTTTCCTGACATGAACCAGTTCAGAGGGACAATTATAGTATAATGGCAGACCAATTACTGATTAGAGGTCCAAATACAATTTACAATCGGTAGGGATTACTCTCCCTTTGGCATTTCTTGCTTTATCCTATGGTTTTGCTAGTTCAAATTACAGAAATGAAAACGAGAATGCCAATAACATCCTAGCTAGGAAAACAGAACGTGTGAAAGTCAACATCAGCTTCTGTTTATAAAGTTGTGGGAAAACAGTTGTCTGAATCTACACTCATAAGAATCAAATCCCCTACTATATAATAATCTTGGGTTTTGCATGTATGCATGTATGTTGGTTTTGCTTTATAAGTAGATTTTATCGCTTTATCTTCTTGGGCTTATTTTGAACTTCTAATCAAAATATGTAGCTTCTCGAGATGTTAGAAATTCATATACATTTTCAGCAAATGAATAAATGATGCTTTGTTTGCTAGCCATGAAAAATTGGCCATAAGTATGCTAAATATGTATATTTGTGTGTTGTCTTTGGTATTAAGGTCTTTCATCAATTATGCTTAATATGCCACCACTTTTTGCTTACTCGGCATTAATGTTGGCCTCGTTTAATTTTCAGTTCGGTGGGTATAACTTGCGACAACGACATTCCAACAACTTCAAGGTAGGCTTCTTATTTTATACCAAAGCTTGCTTCATTTATTAATTGTTCGTGCCTAACCTATTTTCCTGCTTATTGTAAATATGTCGTATCACAGTTCACGTAATCGTATATATTAGTTCGAGTGTTTACGTAAAAAATTAGTTTTGTGTTAACTGTGGTTGGTAGATAAGTATCATACATGATTTATACACGTTGTTTAGCTGTTTTCTATACATATTCGTAGATGTCGTTTTTTACCACTCCCCGTAAGTCTCCTCGAAAGCATGGGATGCAAACCCCATCCCCACCAGAAGTTTCCATCCCGCTGGCAAATGTGAAATGGGAACAAGATCACGAGGATATCTTGGTGCATATTCTTTGCAACTTCTAAGATGACGAAGTTCGCCATCCCTTTGGGAAGCATATGCCGAACATCACGAAAAAATTAAACAATCGGCTGAAGGATGGCACCGCCTACACACAAAAACAGGTTGGAGACAAAATTAAGCATCTTAGAGAGCAATGGGTGAACTTCTCGAAATTGGTCCAAGATAAGGCAGGTACTGGCTGTGGGTGGGATGATGATTTGGGGACTATCACGGGAATTCCGGACCAATGGGAACACATCCGACTGGTATGCCACTAATATTATGTTTAATATTTCCTTAATTATGCGAGTTGACGTACTTATTGACCGTTTGTGTTTTATCTTGTGTTTTTTTCATTTATTTGCTCTTCCTTCTCAGACAACGAGCCTCAAGAACTACTACAAATTCCGAAATGGCCCCCCGGCAAACTTTAAGCACCTATGCTACATCTTTGAGAGCTCAACATCCACTGGAAAGTGGAGGTATGCCAACACACAATCACCCCCAGGCAGCGATTGTGAAGAGAATGACATCGATCACAACAATCCTGCGGCGATCATAGACCTCACGGAGCCCCAGTGTGTATCAGCTCACAAGGCAAAAGGAAAAGGAAAAGGGAAGTTAAAGAGGGAAGGTTCTCACTTGCAGGGATCGAACTCTAGCAAGCGTTCATCCAAGGGTGAGCAAATTTACTCGGAACTGCAAAGCGAGTACGATGTCTTGCGATCGGACTATTTACAGAGGTGCAAGCTTAGCGATGGCCAGTCACCTGGCGATTGTATATCTTATAAGCCCCCTCCCAACCAGTATCCTGAGGAAGACATCATGGACCGTATCAATGTATTGGCAGCTGAAATGTCATTGCCCAAGAAAAAATATGTCAAAGCATGCCAGAAGGTTGGCAATCTGACTTGGGCAAGGATACTGTTGAAAATGAATGACGACGGTGTACGTCATTGGCTAAACGAAATTGATCCAGACAACGACAATTGAAGCTTATGTTTTATGCTAATATTTTCTGTTGTAGTTTTTTGTGTTTCCATTGACTATTTTCTATTCTAACCGCTTAAGTTAGTTTGATTGCAATATTAGAGGCACAGCGTTATGCTATAGTATGGATGCTTATTATGGAGTAGGGGAACATTTTTAACACTAATGATTAATGTTATTAACCTAGTTTTACTTTCCAATTTTAATTATCTGGTTGCATGTTATTAATATAGACTGAATATAGCGTGATGACATTTACGAATGTTATGACTAGAATGTGACGTTATTCATCTCATTTAAATGTAGGCATGTTGACATGTATGTAGCTGGCCCGTCTAATGGTAACATTGGTAATGCACGTCATTGGGCGGACAGTATCAATGAATTGCCCGACTCGGATGCATCCGACACAGACGACGAGGATGAGTGTAATTTTGAGGGTATACAATTCGAGCTAGAGAATTTACTAGTGCGCATGGCAATGATCATGGAAGAATGTTACCACCATTTTATGCACCCATGCGTAAGGGTTTGCATTCCACAGAGGACTTCCAAGCTGACTGGCGCGATGTGGGTACACTGGGTGCTTACCAATTCGAACCCAACTACATGCTATGAGCAATTTCGTATGTTGCCCAAGACTTTCTTAAAATTGTGCAACACACTGAAACACAATGATTTTTTACAAAGCAGTCGGTATGTTAAGTTCACAAAACAAGTTGCGGCATTTTGCCTAGTGATGGAATAGTGCCACACGCAACGGACGGTAGCGGATAGACTACAACGCTCATTGCACACGATAAGCGTTTACGTTAATCAGACAGCTAAAGCGATGTGCAGGCTTGGAAAAACTATTATACGTCTAGCTGCGATGGAGTTGCCACATCCATATGTTGCACGAAATGGCCGCTACTATCCATGGTTCACGGTACGCCATAGTAGAACATATTGCATTACTTTACAATCACCAATGGCATATATCTATTATCTTTTGTGTCCTATATTTGACTTACTTTCGGTAATACTGTTGTAACCAGAAATGCATTGGAGCGATTGACGGCACTCACGTTAAAGCGTGTGTTCAAGGTGAGAACATTGTGCCCTACAGAAGCAGGAAGTCCACAATAACACAGAATGTCATGTGCGTCGTTGACTTCGACTTTTGCTTCACATACGTTTATGCTGGATGGGAGGGCAGCACTCATGACTCGCGAATTTTTCAGGAGTGCATCGAGGATCCCACCGCTCTTTTCCCCATGTCGGTCGAAGGTACTATACAGAGACATGTCTTTGTGTCGGGTTCTATTGATTTGTAATACGTTTACAATTCCTTAGCTACGTTGGAACCCTATGTGATATAATGTTGTACTTTATTATGTTCAGATTACTTTTACTTGGTTGACTCGGCCTATGGATGCTACAAGAGATTTTTACCCCCACATCGCAACGAGCGATACCATTTGCAAGATTTCCGCCGTGGTCGACCTTGTCCGAAGAATGCAATAGAATTGTTTAATGATAGGCATTCCTCATTACGATCAGCTGTGGAAAGAACTTTTGGAGTTTGGAAAGCCCGATTCCCTATCTTTGACAATATGCATCCATACCCGATTGAGAATCAATGACTATTTGTAGTCGCATTCTGCGCGGTACACAACTTCATTCGCAAAGACTGCGGTGTTGATGATCAATTATTTCGTGCGGCCCTAATGACACATTACAGGCAAGATTGGATTGATGTCGCGCAATTGCCTACCATGACACCCGTTCCATACGTCGCGCATGGAACACCACCAAACCGAACCCGCGAAATGAAGGAAATGATGATTATAGTCCGAGAGGCAAGACATCTCACATGTGGGAAACCGCAAATGAAGAGTAATTTATGTTATTTTGTGTGGCTTCTCCATTGTTAACAAAGAAAAAAACAAGGAATGTAAAAATTGCCATATATAAATTTTTTTGGGTTAGGACCATCTAATCGGAATCTTAACCGAACTCGCTTATTTAATCCAAATCGATAAGCATAGGATCATACGTGTACCTCTGCATCTAAGTAGACAGTGCTATCAAAAAAATTTGATCGAGACACTCTCATAATCCATTTGCTCTTCGGAGAATTCACTTCAACCATTAATGTCAAATAAATAATACAATTTTTATGGGATTGAAGGAAAATATCCAAATACATGTTTTATTCTTTCAATAATCCATATTTATAGCAATGACATCCGATTGTTCTTATCCTGAGTAAAGTGATAAATGACAGATTACAAAAATATATGATCTATATTATCTTTTTTATTCTCTATAAAGGACCAGAAATGCATTGTTTACGTATCATTAGATGTGCATTAACAGCTTCTTATACTTATATTTATAAATTAAATAAACTATAAATAATCTAAATTAAAATTAAAAAGTGTTTTATGTTAATATTGGAATTACTCTGAAAAAAAAGAGTATCTGTCCCAGCTCTGCACAAATAAGGTCCATACGTTGTATATCAAGAACAAGCAGATATAAATTACAATGATTGCGTAAAAGGAGTATCACAATTAATACAAAACACAAAAAAATATAAATTACAACGGTTAAGTATCTACAATTTAGAGGGAAATAGTTCATTTTAACATCAACTTGTTACTACTAGATGCATTGTAACCGCCAACATAAAGGAGCACCAGCAAGATAAGCAAAGCCAACACTGCCTGATACGTCATTTGCTTTAACTGGAACTTGACCTCTCTAGACTGGTTATTCGCTACCATAGATTTCCACATCTCATCCCTAGACTAAAACATGTTTTCTAGATGTGCTCTATATTGTGCTTGTTCAGTAGCCAACAATTTTTTAAGTCTACCAATTTCTGCCCGGGTTTGCTCTTCTATATCCTTCAAGCGTTGTATTTTTTTTTTTTTGTAAGTTGTCATCTTGTTGTCAGCCCAAAGAAAGAAGCCATAATCACCAACTTGCTACAACATACAAAATTTGGAAGAAAAAATAAAAAATATACCCTAAACCAAATAAAACTAGTCAAAAAATGTAAACATGGAAAATAAATGTCATACAATACCTTATACTTTTCGCACTCATACCACTTTCTGCTGTAATTATCATTTGTCTAGGAATACTTTACGAACGCCACAACTCCACAGCGACATAATGGACGGCCACTCGACGCATCACTATTTGCAGACATAATCAACCCTGTCATATTGTGAAGAAAACAAAGATGTAACAACAGAAAAAGATCTGGTAGTGGTAAACCGAAGAGCTTGGATGCTCAACAATCTCTCAATAGAAAACAATCATTCAGAAAGGAGGAAGCCTCACTTAAGCCCATTTTCCTTTTCTTTTATTTTATTGTATACAGCGGCGGATATACAGGGGGGCGACCCAAGGGCGGGCGGCCCTGGTAAAAAAAAAAAAAAAAAAATCTTTAAGTATTTTTAAGTTAAAATTTTGAGGGCACCCTTGGTAAAAAAAAAAATTAATTAATTTCTACTCTCAACGATCCAGCACGGCAATACGCTGAAAAAAAAAAAAAAAAAAAAAAAAAAAAAATTAAGCTTACTGCAGAAAATTGGTTAACCCATTTGCTTTATAAAATCTACAGAAAATTCACCCACTAAAAATTTCCAACAATCACAATCACTCCTCCACCATCCATTGCCAAAAAATCATAACCCCAACACTATTGATCAGTTACAAAGAACCACCGAGCTCCAAAAATCAAACCCACCCAATGAAATTTCTCTAATCCACTCAATGTTTAGATTATGCTAATGAAATTTCTCTAATCCACTCAATGTTTAGATTATGCTAATGAAATTTCTCTAATCCACTCAATGTTTAGATTATGCTATTAGGAAAAAAATCAAATACAAAGCACATGTAATTTCAGGGAAAAAAAAAAAAAAAAAACTTATTAATACCGCCCCTACAAGAATTGAATCCTAACTCCGCCACTGATTGTATAGGCAAGACTTGTACCTAAGACCTATCCTAACCTCGAACACTTTAAGCATGCCATTATTTCAACCAGAAAACCCTAGTTCCTTAACCTAGTTAAAGAAATTGATGCTTAAAGTTTCTAACTCCAGAAAGATATCTTCCCTCCCTCCCTCTCTTTTCCAGGTCAGTGGCAAACTGCAATCCTCAATTAAGTACCACGTTGCTATTAAAAATGTATGAAACATTCGAAGCTGGGTTACATGCCCTGTTGCTATTGAAGTGTATCAAAACTGGGCACGAAATATAGGAAAATGGAGGATGCCTCTCAAGCTTCAGAATATATCAAATTCTAACTGTCTTTCAAAAGAAGGTAAAGGACAAAAACCAAAATGCATCAACATAATTTCATTGCTGCTATGCTTTAATTCTACATAATTAGCATACCACTTTATTTTTATTTTTCGACTAATATCATTAGATAAAGGTGCCCCTTCATTAAGGGTGAAGTTGGGAGAGAGAATTTTTCACATGATTGATAGAATTCAAAGGACATACTCACCGCCGCCCCCCAACTGCCATATCAAATACACATATAAAACATAAAACACACGACCACAATTTTATGATGCTCGACTTCAAACTTTTACGCTGTTTGAAAGATAAAATTTTTACTGTTTTGAGATTAGCTGCTCGATAGATTACTAGACCTTCTGGCCGTAAACCATTCAATTATGCTCTATAAAAGTACTTAAACAAAGTGAAGGAACAAGACTGACCTTTCTCTCTTTACGGTCTTGCACTTGAGGCCGAACAGCTTTCTCTGTCATTTCATCATAAACTCCATCATAATCAAAAACCGTGGGGTCCTCTTCCAAAGCAAATACATAGCATGATTAAAGTTTCAAACATACCATGATACACCACTCGTACAAAATCAAGGCAGTAAAAATAGAATTATCGCTCAAATTACAGGCCAGAAGCAGAAACAGATTACAGAAAAAGAAAAACATAATAAACACACACACTCTGTAGGGGCCAGTGGAATTTTGTTTTGGGTCGTTTTTCTCCACCCATTCTCAGCCATCAACACAGCTCCTAACA
>NC_081551.1:15357871-15360408 GCF_901000735.1 Corylus avellana | reverse complement strand
TGTTGCCAAACGCCACCTTGAAGTGAGTTCTCCAAAATATAAATTAAAGGAATAAAATAAAGGATCACAGAACCCTCCATATCCAATAAGTTACTAAAGTATCACCCTTCCTCCTCTACTTTATGGGAGCTTTGCTTATAATCACTTTCACTATTTCGATCGCATGCGAGTGTGTGAGCGTGATGGGCGTGTGTGATGTCGTGTGCGATAGGCGATGGGGGGTCAGGTGTGAACCCTATCATCCAACTGACCAGAATATCAAGGCTGAGTCAAACTCTTTATGTCTCGGAAAGACAGACGTCCTTACTGATACATTGGACTTCATAAAGTTTTCATTTTAACTACTTAGAATACAGTTTTTTTCATTTTAACTATTAATTTTTCATTACACTTCAACTGAACATTTATTTTAACTGTCTATTATAATTAAATATTATTTTATTACTTTTTATCATTTCATTTTCTTCCCTCGTAAAAAGAGAGAGAATGAGAGATAAAAGGTTAAAAAATAAAAAGAAAGAGAATATTTAATAAAAATATTACTTAAAAATTGCTACAATAAACTTTTAAAAAATTACTGAAAAGAGTTTTATTTTATAAGGACTGATGGAGCAAAAAAAATAAGATATAATAACTAAATTTAGCTAAAAAACTTATTTACAATGAGTCTAAATGCTCTAATCCTTGTAGTACATGAGTCGCGACAACTAGGGGTGAAAAAAAGAACCAGAATTAGTTTCAAACCGATTGGTCAAAACTGGTAACTGGGGTGCCCGGTTCCAATTACTGGTTTTGAGTTTTAAAATACCTAGTTATAACCAGGTAACCGGGTATTTTCAAATTTAATATATTTTATTTTTAATTATTATGCATTATATTTTTTTTATTTTTTTTACTCTAGGTCTAGGGTTCACACTTCACACAAAAATCGCAAATCCCTCTTCTTCTTCCACAAACCACCGTCACTCTTTTTCTTCCACAAACAACTACTGCTCTCTCTCTCTCTCTCGCTCGTCTTCTTCACAGTTCATTCCACTGCTCTCTCCCGCCGAGTAGCTTCATAGCTTGAGGCTTGAGCAATGAACATTAGCAACTAGCAAGTATTGTATAATAAGCCCAAAACACAAAAATGTTCAAAACTCGATTACCCGGTCCGAATAACCGGGTAACAACCGGAACCGGCCGGTTATTGTAAAATCGGTTAACCAGGTACTCGGTTCCGATTCCGGTTTTAGCCAATAACCAAGACCGAGTTTTCACCCCTAGCAACAACTATTGTGACGTTTGTGAACGAGCAGGGTATTAACAAAGAATATTCTTTCGTTCTTTTTTCAAAGCGGAAAGAAATTCAAACTAATAAACCATTCCAAAAACAATTAAAAAAATCAAACTAATGAAAAAGAGCAGCAAGTAGGATACTTGCTGGCTATATATATTATATTATTGTGGGAAAAGACTATTTACTCTTTAAATTACTAAAATGTTGTGTAATCCATTCATTGAAAAAAAAAAAAAACAATTAATTAAGATTAATATATCAACTACCAATGAATTAGTTACACATTAGTTTAGTATGCATTTGCTAGTAAAATAGTTAGTATCCCTAGTCTTTTTATATATATATATATATATTAAAAAAAAAAAAAATTATCTTCAATTTTGAGTAATGCTATAAGTCACTCTTGTGTCACTTTCGTATCCTCCAAAAATAATGTAGCTCTTAAAATCATCATTATGCTTGTAATTAATTATTATTAAATTGATTAAATGGTGATTTTAAAATCTATCTCATTTTTAGAGGGACACAAGAGGGATTTATAGAATTATTAAATAAGACAAAAATACTCCAATAAATTCAACCAAAAAAAAAATTATTTTCTTTAAGAAAAAATAAACTATTTTTTTTAAAAAAAATTCCACAATCTAGTTTTTTTTTTTTTTTAAAAAAAAAAATTAATTAATTAATTAATTAGTTTTAGTTTTTTTTAAAAAGGTATTTTTGTCATTGGATGACATTGATAATTTTTGGTAGTTAGAAAATACATTGTCCCGATTTAAAGTTTGAGAGAATATTATCAATTAAGTGGTAGTTTAAAGGAGTATGTAGACTTTCTCCTATTATCTCCGACCTTTCATTGTATGTCTAAAACTTGAACTCAACAACGAACTCTCTACTGTCAAACCCTAGACAGAGAGCATCAGAGAGAGAGAGCATAGTAGGGTAGGGGGAGGGAGTTACAACTCCCTCCTCCACACCCCCTTTCTCTTTCCCCCTTTCCCCTTCCCTTTTTCGGCCTCCACCATAGATTGCGCGTGTGTCAATGGTCCTTGAGATGCTTTTTAGCTGCGTGTGGCTAACCGGCGGTGGCACGTAGAACACGTGAGGGTGTATTGGGTTTTTGTTATTGTATTTTCGTTATTTTTAAATAAAAATATATTCTCTTTAAATCTGCTTTTAATAGCGATCTATGCGGTGAAGTTTTATTCGTTTTTTTAAGTTTTGTTTCTGGTCAGTCTTTTTTTTTTTTTTTTTCTTA
>NC_081551.1:15349653-15357771 GCF_901000735.1 Corylus avellana | reverse complement strand
AACATTAGGGTTTCAAGGATCCACCTAGCACTATATCACGTATTCTTGAGACATATGATTATAACTCAATTAGGTAGAAAATCAGTTCTCCTAATCCGAAGATAAAGCAATAAAACACTCATAAAAAATAAAAATAAAAATAAAAAGAATATGATTTAATTAAGAACTTGATTTTGATAACATGACACAATAAATTAAGCATTTATTATAAATTCGAACCATATCAAATCAAATAGAATAAGCATTTGATAGAAATGAAAATAATAACAAATTAAACTAAATTTGCTCTCATGAAACTATTTTGATACCATATGGAACGATTTGTAATTTCAGCCAACTACATGAACTAATTTTGCATTTATCCGTCCCCAAGGGTAACTCAATCGGCTGTGGACCACGCCTCGGATGTCACTAGTTTGAATCCTACTTCACTTGTGGACATATAAATTTTTTTTTTTTTTTTGCATTTATCCCTTAAAAGTATCCATTTCATTCAATTATTAGTTGTTAAAGTACACAAATAAAAAATCTAAATAAGACATAACAAAAATACTAAGCATCACCTGTGGCGCCTACCTCATTTTCTTGTGCCGTTCTCTTCCACGCACGTATAGCCCTCTTCTCCTTGGACTATTATTGTTTTTTGCTCGGTGCATGGCTTGATTTTGTTTTTTGTTTTTTTTGTCCTCTCCTCCAATTGCTTTCTCTTTTCGGCTCCCACGAATCAATGGGTGATTTTGGTAGAAACTTTCTTCTTTTGTCTTTTTAGTTGACAAGTCAACTTTTCTTTTCTTTTATAATCCTATATTCCTATCAATTCATTATTAGAAAAAAAAAAAAGAAAAAAAAAAGGTAACTTCATATATTTATGAATTACCATGTAATTTGATAAGCCTCCGAACTTCAAAATATTTCAATTTGAATCCTTGAACTTTTAATTATAGTCAATTAACCTCCCTCCACCATTAAAATCCCTAAAAAGACAAAATTACCCTTCAATTTTATTTATTAAAAATATTGAAAAAAATGGAATTTTTTTTTTAAAAAAAAAAAGGTTACAAGGTGGCCCAACCGTGGGTCACCTTGTGATTTTTTTTTTTTAATAATATATATATTTTTTAATTTTTAATTCGAAATTAATAGTAAGTTTGAAATTTTATAAAAAAGAAAAGGATATAAATGTCATTGCCTCACTTTTAAAGTTTAAAATCTAATGGAAAGGTTCAAATTTACTGTAATTGAAAGTTCATGGGTTCAAATTGAGAGGTTTTGAAATTTAGGATCTATTAAATCGTGTGGTAATTCAAGGGTATAAAGTGAAACTACCCCTAAAAACACAATTCCGTGCATTAATATTTCATTTAAGCTCTAATTTTATTTTAGAGAATGCTAAGTAGTGTTTTTTTTTTTTTTTTTTTCATGTTCTCCTAGTCTTACTTAGATATTATTTTTTAATAAAGCAAAAAACAAAAATTGCTCTTATTTCTCTCACTTAAAAGACTAAAAAAACACTAATCACCTATCATTTCCCTTATCCTACGTCCCTCACAAATAACAACAGGTTCCATGGGGAAGATATGCTTATGCTGAAAAGGTACATCAAAGTACCCACAAACGACACCAGAATAGTCCCAAGATGGGTCGTTCTCTACTACATCCATGTCGTACAGTATGTTCATGACCAATTAGGGGAGATTGGATGATGGGTCCCAAAGAGTAGAAGATTATGATTATGATGTTCCTGGCTTTGAATCATAATTGGGTTGTGGACCCTTTGATTCAAACTTGGCATCTTTTGCTTTGAGAAGCAATCATGAAATCTTCCCAAATCCCCTTGATTTCCTTGTGTTATGTCAATTTCCTTCTTTAGTCAATTCTTTATTTTCATATTCAGTGCTATTTGTGTCTCTATACAGAATTGTAGATGTCGTATGTTTGCTTGATGCCAAGTATTGGAGGTCTGGCCCCCTCGGTGTAGTTAATTGGAGATTCGGTTCTCTTGAAGTTATCGATTATCCCTTCTATTCTTTGATTTGTAATAAATAGAAACCGTTGAATCCTATCAAATTTGAGTTTCTAATTTCGACAAATAAAGTTGTAAGTTTTACTTGAGTATCAAATAAGCCCTTTTGTTAGTTTTGCGACTAGCCCTCAACGGAAAACGTGTTAGCAGTCATGTTGTCCTTGTCAGATCAATGAAAACATGACATGTGTATCTAAATCCATGTGTACATGCCACCAAGAAAGTTAAGCCCAATTTTTTATTTTTTTTTTTAAAAAAGGTTAGAGATTCATTACAGGGAAGTGGTGGAGGGTGGGGATAATTATCTTATGTGTCACATAAGATAATATTAGGGAAAAATTTACTTTATCCCTATGAAGTTTTAGGAATTTTTCAATATGAATCTCAAAGTTTAAAAATTGGCAATGTACTCCCCTAACGTTTTAAAAAAATTTAATTTAAACCTTCCGTTACTAATTTCCGTTAAATTGGACGGAAATTTTTTTAAAAAAAACCCAAGGGTAATTATGTAATTATAGACTTTCGTCCAATTTGACGGAAATTAGTAATATAAGGTTTTAATTGAAAATTTTTGAAACATTAGGGAGATATATTGCCAATTTTTAAACTTTGGAGTTTAAATTGAAAAACTCCTGATATTTGGGTAAAGTGGATTTTTTCCATAATATTAACATAAGTTAATATTTTTTTTGAGCAAACTTCACTTTGATCCCCCGAACTTCCACCCATTTTGACAAATCCCCCTGAACTTTCAAAACTTTCACTTTAGACCCCTGAACTTTTAATTTCTATCACTTTGGACCACTCTGTTAGTTTTCAATGTTAAACTCAAATGGAATGAATTTTTATGCCCATTATACCTTCACCCGAAAACTACACTGTTTTGGGCTTCAAAACTATAGCACCCACCCTAGCCCAAAACGACACCGTTTTGGGCATTAAAATTTAGGGAAAACTTCACTTATCCCCCTATACTTTCGCAGTTTTTGCAGGCACCCCCACATTGTTCAAAAACTCTCACTTTGATGTATCCAACTTTTGTTTCCTTCCACTTTGCCCCTTTCGTTAGGATTTTCTGTTAAATCCTAATTGAGGGGTGTGAAATTTCAATCTTGCCCTTATTTTTTATTAAAAAATATTTTTTTTAAAAAAAATCTTGACCCGTGGGTTTACCGGTGGATCTAACCCACCCGTATTGTGACCCACGGGTCATATTATTATTATTATATATTAATTAAAAAAAAAATACCAACGGTGTGTGACCTACCAGGGGTCACTTGTTGTAACATCCCCAGCCCGTTAAGACTGAGTTTGCCACTTTTCTTCTTTTACAACAAAAGTTCTTGCAAAGATCTATAAGGTCTATCAGAGTACTTGATTTTGAAAGATACGAAAAAATGTATAAAACATTATTCAAGAGATTTTATTACAAGCGAAATTAGAAAACATTAAACTTTAGTTGCGGAATATCATATTATTATAATCACTGATATGAAAAGATTTTGAAAATTAATAATTATTCCCGTCCCCATTCCGGCCTCCTATTCCAGCATCCTTTCTACCTGAAAACAAGAAATAAAACTGAATGAGCCCAAAGGGGGCCCAGCAAGTAACATCCACGACCATAGATAGTTTTACTCCTTATTCTCAGTTTTGAAAATCATTTTTACAAATAAATATACTTCTAGCCATAATAATATATGTATGTACGGTTGCATCCCCCGTAATATATACATACTATTACATCTTGTAATAGATCATCGTTGTAAATCATCTTTATAAATCATCATCATGATGCATCATTATAAATCATCATTATAAATTATCTCTGTAAATCATCATAGCATATCATCGTTGAAAATATAGATTCATTTTCTCATAATAGGGCCCATGTACACTATTACCCCTGTGCACGAGGGTTGCGGGTCCTTGTGACCATGGCACTGAACTGTGGCCTCAGCCATGCCCGACCGTCAATTAACTCTTTTCTTGGTGCACTCAACGGTCATGTTGATGGAATACCACCTTCTGGCATAGCCTCCTTCAGTGGTTTCGCCTCCATCCGAGTATCGGTACCGAACTCCTCTCATTCTTACTTATCTTGGGGCCAAAAAATACTCTCCTCCATACATGTGCCCTCATTTCATAAACATTTATCTCATCTCTTGTACTTTTCTTTGTACTTCTTTTGATGCATCTTAGGGCAACATATAGGAGGGTTTATCATCTTTTTTTTCTTTCTTATAATCATCATCATTTCTCAACTTTCTTTTCTTAAAATGAAAACTTTTTCAAATATAAACTTGTTGTACTTAGAAAGCGTTTAAATAAATAGAAACTTTCTAGATAATTCTTTTAGAAATCCTTCATGCATGCAACATAACTTCATAATACGTAACTAAAATAATCATTTACAATTTACTAAAGAATGAATAAATAGCATGACATGAAGTAATTTTAGAAGGGGTAGTGAATTTACTTACCTCTAGACTGAAGCTAAAAGTGGTATGAAGGAATCTAGTTGCTCCAATACGACTAACACCACTAGTATATCTTTTGAAACTAATTTCTAAAGTCCGCTATCTCTTGTGTTCTTTCTTTCTTGTAGCGCTTGGTCTCGCCCTTTCTCTCTCTGTTCTGAGTAAACACTCTTAGAAAGAAGAAAGACCGAGTAAAAAGCGGAAGAAGGAAGAATATATGCAAGAGATGGGAGATGAGATGAGTGGTGAAAATTGTGAAGGAGAAGAGCTCTATTTATAGGAGAAAATCAAATACTATTCTACCTTCAATTTACAATTATACCCTCATTTTACTATTTCACCAACTCTATACTATTTCACCAACCCTATACTATTCTACCAACCCTATACTATTCTACCTATACTATTCTACCTTCTTATTCTAGCATCCTTATACCTACCATTTACTATCCTATTATTTCACCAATTACCATTATCTAATTACCACTCTCATAAATTTCACAAGAATTAAAATCCTTAGCTACAATGGATATTAAAATAACATCATTATCAAAATAATCTATTTAAATAGCTTTGAAAATTCTGGGACACTACACTTGTGACCCAACGGTGGGTCACAAGTGACCCATCGGGGGTCACAAAGTGACCTACCAGCGGGTCAAAAGTGACCCTCGGTGGGTCATTTCTTTATCTTTTTTTTTTTTAATTTTTTTTTATTAATATAATAATTATAATAATAATTTTTTATTTATAAATAAGGGTAAATTTGAAATTTAAAAAAAAATTAGGAATATAAATGACTTTTACTCATTTGACCGTTTGATTTAACTACAAAATCCTAACGGAAGGAGCAAAGTGGAAGGAAACGAAAGTTGGATACATCAAAGTGAGAGTTTTTAAATAATGGGAGAGTGCCTGCAAAAACTGCGAAAGTATAGGGGGGTAAGTGAAGTTTCCCCTAAAATTTAAAATTTTCTTCTTCTTCTTCTTCTTCCTATTTTTTTATTTTTTTTTTGTTTTTTAATAATTAATTATTATTATTTTTTTTTAAGACAAGAAAAATCGAGGTGGCTGGCCAAAATGGACCACCCCATTTTGGCCAAGGGGGTGGCTCCCATGGCCGATCTGGGGGTGGTCGAACCATCCCCATGGCTAATGGGTAGTCTGACCACCCTCAAAAGGGCAAAAAAAAAAAAAAAGGGTTTTTGGGCTTTTGGGGGTGGCGGGACCACCCCCAAGGGCCTGGGGGTTGTAACAATCTCATATAGCGGAAAAACTGTAATTATCACAAAAAAAATAATCAAGTAAAATACTTTTCTTTATACAAAAATACCCAAAGCTATGTCGTACAAGGCATTTATACAAATCTATCCGACAGTCTAAACTCTAGACAAAACTTAACAAACTTGGAATCTCTGTACATCTCAATATGAATCTCTAATCACAACTGCATAATTACCTTGATTTTCCATTCCTGCAAGCACTACAAAAAAACTGTGAAGTAGTGAGTCAATTGATTTCCGACAATATAAATCATTGTTGAATCATATATAGCAAAATGCTAGACAAGTTATAAAACCACAAAAATCCGTATTATTGGATATCAATATCATACTTAGTAAGTAAGAATACTTACAGTGGATTACATGAATGGATCATCAAAGGTAATTACTTGAAACCCGTTCTGCTGCAGTTGGTCCATACCCATAACAATCCCTTCACTGACTTTCTCTCTCTCTCTCTCTCTCGCCTAAACTCTCTTTCTTCCTCTTCAGCTCTCTGTCTTAAATTTCCCATCTCACTCTCGGTTTCTCTTGTGTTCTTTCTTTCTTGTAGCTCTTGGTCTCGCCCTTTCTCTCTCTGTTCTGAGTAAACACTCTTAGAAAGAAGAAAGACCGAGTAAAAAGCGGAAGAAGGAAGAATATATGCAAGAGATGGGAGAGGAGATGAGTGGTAAAAATTGTGAAGGAGAAGAGCTCTATTTATAGGAGAAAATCAAATACTATTCTACCTTCAATTTACAATTATACCCTCATTTTACTATTTCACCAACCCTATACTATTTCACCAACCCTATACTATTCTACCAACCCTATACTATTCTACCAACCCTATACTATTCTACCTATACTATTCTACCTTCTCATTCTACCATCCTTATACTTACCATTTACTATCCTATTATTTCACCAATTATTACAATCATACTCCAAATTATACCAATCAATCATCAATTATCATATCTCTTAAATCTCCCAATAAAATAATCAATATAAAATCATCATCATGATATAATAATCTCAAATCAATATTCATTCCAATAATATTCATAAGATCTAATAAATTCCTCAAGAATAAATATTATTACCTAATATCATCAATAAATATCTCAACCTCAAAGTAAATGCCATTACCTAATATGAATATTGATATAATCATAGCATCAATTTAATATCTCTAAAATAAAACTTTAAAATTAGTGGCCAAGGAAAAATGTGGCCCACCCCCCAAAGCTCAAAACCCATTCTTTTTTTGGTCTTTAAGGGTATCGAATCCACCCCTCACAAATGTGACCGGCCATCGAGTTATCGGAGCACCTCGATTTTTTATTTTTGCCTTTTGGTCTTTCATTTAAAAAAAAAAAAAAAAAATAGATGCCCAAAATGGTGTTGTTTCATTTCCGGGTGAGTAATCAGTTTTGGGTGTTTTTGAAATTTCAAGTGGACTGAGTGAGGATATAATGGGCATAAAAATGCAAACCGTTTGAGTTTAACGATGAAAACTAATAAAGAGGTCCTAAGTGAGAGCAAATCAAAGTTCAGGAGTCTAAAGTGAGAGTTTTGAAAGTTCAGAGGAGTTTGTCAAAATGGGTAAAAGTTCAGGGGGCTGAAGTAAAGTTTCCCCTATTTTTTTTAAGAAAGATAAGATTAAATTCTGTCCTTAAATTAATACAACAACGCAATAAAAAACAAAAGTGAATAATTGATATAACATTATCAAACTTAAATCCACTACTTAAAGCCTAACTTAAAATGGTGTCCTAATATCCATATTAATAAACTCACACGAGGAAATAAATCACTATGTTAATTTTGTTATCAGTATCACAGTAGGTTATCTTGAATTCGAACCCTATTTTCACCGTACCCCTATTCTATGTGTTAGTCCATAATTAATAATAGATTTTAGAATAAATATTATACTATTTTTCTTCATAATAATGCAAATTTTTTTTTTTTAAAAAAAATGATATTATTATGAAGAAAAATAATATTTTTTATTTAAAAAAAAAAAACAAATAAAAGAAAGACCAAAAATAGATATTATTCCTTCACACATTTTTTTTTTTTTTTTTAAATAAAAAAATAAGGCCAAAGTTGACTTAAGTTGGGCAAAAGAGTTAGGTACCTATGATCCCTTTATTATTATTATTATTATTTATTTATTTTTTACAAGATCTTCCTAATTAAGCTGCAAGGTTCAAAGTCATTTCAAGCCTAGATAGATTATAATTAAGCATCATCAATGATGATGTTAGTGGGATAATGATCAATTAAGCTATGAAGGTTCCGCTTTATGAGGCGTGATCCTCAGTCGATTGAGCTATCTCTTAGA
>NC_081551.1:15348708-15349624 GCF_901000735.1 Corylus avellana | reverse complement strand
TTAATATATAATATCTAATATAATAGGGGAGTTTTAGATAGAAAGACTAATATCGTGACATGTGGCGTTCTATTTATCTAACAAATGATTATATTAAGGGTTAAATACTATTTTGCCCCCTAGGGTATAAACACTTTATTTTTTTTCCTTTATGGTTTCATTTTTATCATAGGAGGTACATGTAGTTTTCATAAAGACGGAGATGGTACCTCCATTAAAATTCAATCGAAAACTTAACAGAATGTCATGTCAGCACCAATAAAAAATCGCCACCAGTCATATAATTAATTTTTTAAAAAAAATTAAAAAGATTAAAAAATTATAATTTTTCAAAAATTAAAAAGAAAAAAAAAATTGGGGGTGGCTTTGACCATTTGGGGGGTGGTTGGCCACCCCCTTTAGCCATTTGGGGGGTGGCTGGCCACCCCCTTTGGCCATGAGGGTGTCCTGGGCACCCCCATTAGGCTGGTTTGCCACCCCCACAGCCGAATGGGGGTGGCCGGGCCACCCCGAAGAAGCTCAAGGGGTGGCCGAAACCACCCCAAGTGGGTTTTGGGGTGGTTTCGGCCACCCCTTTTGGCCATGGGGGTGGCCTATCTGGCCAGTTTGGGGGTGGCTCGACCTCCACGGCCAGATGGGGGGTGGCTCAGCCAACCCCAAGGTGCCTAAGCCACCTCCAAACCGACCAAATGGGGGTGGTAATTTTTTTTTCTTTTTAAAGAAAATATAATTTTTTAATCTTTTAATTTTTTTAAAAGAATATTTTTTTAAAAAAAATTTAATTATATGACAAGTGGCAATTTTTGATTGGTGTTTAAACCCTAAGGGGCAAAAGAGTATTTAACTCTTATATTAAATGAAACTGTGTGTTTGAATTTTTTTAAGTTTTGAAGCATAAGAGGCTAATATCATAACA
>NC_081551.1:15348445-15348626 GCF_901000735.1 Corylus avellana | reverse complement strand
TAAATTTTTAAAATCAAAACACACCTGTTTTTTTTTCAAACTGCCTTCTTTCTCAATCTCAACTGCCATCAAACATTGTTTATCTCCACGTTATCTAATATCTAATAAGGAATGCTGGGCTTACAATCAAATTTTACAAAAAAACTTTTACAAACTAATGTGGCACAATATGATTAGATAT
>NC_081551.1:15308198-15348424 GCF_901000735.1 Corylus avellana | reverse complement strand
AATTCAAATTTTAAAAAACATAATCATGTTGTGCCACATCTCTTTCTATAAAGCTTTATAGAGTTTTAAACTATATCTATGTGAACACATATTTAACATGTTCAATTTATAAGGATTAAACTTTATAAATTTTTAAATTTATTTAATATAAGGGTTTATGGTGTTAAGTAAAGAAGGGAAATATGGTTCAGAAGGGAAATATGGTTCAAAATGATCTTTTATATATATATATATATATATATATATATATATATATATATATATATATTATTTTAATAGCCAATAGTTACTGAGCGAAGAAAAGAAAAATTTTGTTAAATAAATAAATTATAATGAGAAAACCCCACTTCTAACTCTTTAGTAAATTAGTAATTGACATTTATGTTGGTCAACAATTTTTTTATTTTAGGTTTTTCCTTGCCCCTGTCGTACCATGCAATTAGGGTTTGCATGCCAAATATATATAGGAGTTGACCTTGGAGATATTTGGTCTTACTAATTATATATAATTATAAGAATACAAAATCTGTATTTACAGAATTACTAGTACGTACTTAATTTGTATTCCCCGAATATATTTTAAAGTTGAAAAAAAAAGTCACAAAATGATATCATTTTATTATGACTCAACCTTTTTGGCATTCACACACACACAAATATGTTCTAGTGAATATATATATATATATATATATATATATATATATATATATATATATATATATATATTGTGTGTGTGTGTTTGATGTGAATGGTTGTTTTTTATTTTTTTATGTTGGAAAAAGCGTGACGACAAAGGTGACTTTAAGGGTATATTTGTTGATGTGTTTTGAAAGGTGTTGTTTGGTTTTGGCTTTAAAAAGTATTATAGCTTGACATAAACGTGAAAACATATTTTATATTTTGAAGAATATGTTTTGTGTTTTAAGTTATTTGTTGATGTAATTAATTATTCTGAAAATCAAAAATAAAAGATAAAAAAAATTGAAATTTTAACAAACATAGTAGATTTTCTCACGGAATTTTGTGGAGCACATGGATATTGTTAGGCTTCTAACTTTGTTAAGAGAATTGCATTGTAATTTCTGAAAGTTAGTCTCTTGTATTGGTCATAAATTTAAGAAACATTAAAACTTATTTTATTGTAATGGAATTTTTTTTTATTTTTTTTCCCTTGAAATTGAAAGGATTTTCCATGTAAATCTTAACTCTTTTTTTTTTTGGGTATTTTGTTTTATTTTTTTAAATTGCTAATTGGAAATATTTTGGGTGTGTTTGGTATTGCGAATTCATAGACAAAAATTGTAATTTTACATTAAATCGAAGAAAATAAATTGTTTGGTATTGCATTTTTTTCTTTAAAACTAAGATTTGAAAACGCAAAAAATTGCAGGTAAATATGTGGTTTTTTTTTTTGTTAAATGCCCAATTTTAAAGGCCAAATGAGGATTGCCAAATGCTTAACCGCGTTTTTAAAAATCACATATTTAAATTGCACTTTAAATTTTAAAAACCGAAACCAACCCTAAGTTGTGGCCCAAGTGCCTAACTGTTTTGAATTAAAATTAGCAATAAAAAGAAGAAGAAGAAGAAGAAGAAGAAAGAAAATAGTTTATTGTACGTAATAATTAATTATAAGATCCCATAAAAGGGCATTACACAATTTGGTAATAATCGTGCAAAGAAGATGATGGAAGAAAAGATATTGATGATCTTGCTTTTCATTTTGTTTTTTTCTTGCCCATTTTTTTTTTTTAATAATTAAGAAAAGAAAGATAATGGTAGCTTTTTTAAAAGATTGTGCTCCACTTTAATTATCACTGCTATTTCATTATCCTATTCAAGATTAGACGCTAAAGCAAAAGCCTATGCATGGAGAGTGACTTTTTTAATTGGCTAAGCAGCACCCACAAGTCTCTTTATTTACGTAATTGGATCTCCTGTTGTTCCCCTTTGATCCATTAATGTATGTATTCCTTAGAAAGAAAGAAAAACTATCTTTTTTATAATTAAAGGTTAAATATTTATGAATTAGCTATCAATAATTAAGTCATGCCTAAAAAAAAAATACAAATTAAGAAACCCTAGACCATAATAATACATATTTGTTAATGCTTTTTAGACATTATTATTTTTTTTTATTTTTAAATGTTATGCTGTGATATAAATGTGAAAATAGTTACAAGTGTTTTGCGCGCGTTTTGAGATATTTGTTAATATTTTTGTTTTGAAAACGGAAAACAAAAAATAGATGAAAAACATGTTATCAAACAAAAGATGCAATGCATTGACTTGTTTAGCATAATGCAAGGTGTGTATTATTTTAAACATTCAAGTAATTTAGTCCTTTACTTCCTTCATGAAATTAAATAAAGAAACTTATCCCTAAAGTCTTAGTTTTATCTCCATGATAGACGAGTTTTTTATTTTTACAATTAAAGCCTTGAATTTTGCTTGAGTGACAAATGAGTAATGCTATAAGTCTTCTTAGAGTCATTCCAAATGTGATGTGGCTTTTAAAATTACTGTTGAATTTGAGATGTGATTTATTGACTTTTGATCTATTGGTAATTTTAAAAGCCACATCACATTTGAGATGACTTATAACATTACTTGTGACAAATAAAATCTCGACAAATTTTTCCGTCTAATCTTTAATGGAAAACTTTCATTTTAGATCAACGAAAACGGACACACATATCACAGTACATGTCAACTACCATGTAGGCAATTACACCAAAAACATTAAAAAAAAAGAAAAAGAAAAAAGAAGGGTAGATTGAGATCCACCCCATAAAGGAAGGCGGTGAAGGGTTGCTTAACCCTTGCCTAGTTCACAACCCTATCGTCCCATCTATGAATTCGGTTGCTTCTCCACCCCCGCACGTGCGTGGTGGCTTCACCTCCTGTCCATCTCCATAGGGGAAGAAGAAGAAGAAGAAGATGTCTAATTGCCATCGAAAATGCTAAACATCCCAAATTTTTGTTCCAAAAATTGGATTCCAAATGATTTGTCACCATCCCATGAGTTGCTGACATAATTTTAAAAGTAATAAATCTCATGAAATGGTGACACATCATTTGGGAACCAACTTTTAGAGAAAAAAATTTAGGATGTATGGTACTTCTCATTGCCATAAGGTGTGGTAACTCGGCCACCACCACCTCTCTTTATTTCTTTCTTTCTTTTTATTAAATTTTTTTAATGTGAAATTAATTAATTAAATGATATGGCTTCAAACCTATATATGTATAAGTATAAAAATAAGATGGACTATGACATAACTATCAATCTACATATGTCGTAAATTGCTTTAAGGTACATAAATAATAATAATAATAATAATAATAATAATAAAAAAAACATAAATTAAGGAGAGTGATTTGACTAGGATACATGTATACCTTAAAGAGCGGTTTGATATACGTATTTTAAACCTTAACCGATTAAAGATCACACCACATGTACCTCTACAATAATTTTTCCTAAAAAGTATCAGATTTGATAATAATATATACTAGTAGTGGACCACGATTATTTTGTGATATAAGAGGAGCTAGGGATATTTGCAACTTTAATTTGCTTTGTGATCACCATTCATTTCTTTCTGCTTTTCATCATGTCTCATTCTTCCAGGAAAGAAGAACAATAAGAAGAAGAATGACTGTTTTTGGAAGTTCACTGACTTTTCTTATCACTCATTCGTTATTACCCACCACCCGACATTATAGTAATAATTGTGAGCTTCTTTGAATGGAAGTACACAGTGAAAGAGAGTGATATATATTATTCTTTGAATTCAAACTCTGTGTAAGAATTAACTATGTCTTGCAAATATAACGGAGGCTTGCTTCTCATCGTTGGTGTTGTGATTATGTGGGTTACTTCTGCAGAGGTCACCCAGGTCAGCTCTCTCTCTCTCTCTCTCTCTCTCTCTCATTCACACACAAACATGCAACTTGATTTTACAGTTATATGTTTTGTTCATTGGTTTGCCAGTTGGGGTTTGGATTTTGAAGTAATGGGTGTACGTTGATCTGAATTGAATTTTATTGAGTTTTTATGTGCTTTGCTAGCTTGATGTTTGACATGACCAGCTTTTCATTTATAACCAGTTGGAGACACTATTTGAAACATAGATTTTGTGTTTGAGTTTTATGTTTGTCGAACATGAGACATAAGATTGATTGTTTTTAGCTATATCTGGAGATGAAGATTATTCTTCTTAATGGTCATGATGATCATCGTCTAGCTAGCTCCAGTAACTGGAATGGTGGAATGCACAAGAGGATATCACCATAATGTTGCATTAATGGTGGTGGGCTCCTATGATCACTTCTGGAGTTAGTGCTCGATGACATGCAAAGGAGCCAACCAGGTAATTGGTCAGGTGGAACTTAGATACCTTTAATGTGTTTGATGATCTGAAGCCAATAGACCAACTTAGTTTGTTTTTTTAGCAAATACAATGGAAAAGGTGAAGTGAAAGAGTAAATCAAATAAAAAAATATAAAAATTAGTTAAGGGGTGGGGCAGCTTAACAAAAGCCTCAGTGCAATTAGAACAGTGCAATAAAAACCTAAAAATGAGAATGTGTCAAATGAGTGGCCTGACCTCGTAGATTATTGGCACATAGGCCAAGAATGAGATTGCTTGAAATGATAGTTTGTACGGGCAATCCAGAAGTAGAATTGAATGAATAAGCACCTTGTTTAATTAGCAACAATTAGGTTTAAGAACCATAGTAGGGAGAGGAACATTGTTGGTGGTCGGACCAGAGCCACTTAAGAGTGTTTGGACAGAGGAACATTATTGGTGGTTGGACCGGAGCCACTTAAGAGTGTCCAAAGGAACATTGTTGGTGGTTGGACCGGAGCCACTTTAGAGTGTTCGGACAGAAGAACATTATTGGTGGTTGGACCGAAGCCACTTAAGAGTGTCTAGAGGAATATTATTGGTAGTTGGACCGGAGCCACTTAAGAGTGTCCAATGAGGGAAGCTATGAGCTCGACAAAATAGGCTACGTAGATACCATATGTGAATTTTGGGGTCTCCATAGGCAAAAATAAGAGAACTATTAATGGAGATCCAATGAAGGAGAGGAGAAGACGAATTGACGTGTGAGCAAAAAAAAGAGGCAGTGGTGGTGGCGGCGTGTGCAATACTAATGCACTCGGGTGCTGCATGGTGCGCGAACGGGAGGCAGCTGAGGAGGTCGTTGGATGCAGCGAAGGTGGGTGGCCTGTGGGCGATGCGTAAGGTTTGACTTGAATTAATTAAGTCATGTGGGCCGAAATGTCTTTTCATTTTCAAGTTGGTTTTGGAGCTCTAGAGCTTGGATTTGGAGTGTTGCATTCTTCTCCCACTTGGATTTGGAGTCTCCTTTCAACCGACTTTCAGCTTCTATAAAAAGATAGGATATTGTCATATAGAAAACAAAGAGATCCCCGGTGTGTTAGAGTAAACAGCCCGCAAGCATGACAAAAGGAATATATTTAGAGAAATATTTCTTTGGTGTCAAAATTATCTTTTGCATGAGAGTGAGATTTGGACATATTAAGACTTTTAGGTTTTTAGTGGTTTTCTCTTCATTACTGTTTATACTCTATCTATTGATAGTGAATTTCTTCCTGGTCGTCTTTACCGGTAGATGTAGGTTTGTTAAGCTGAGCCATATTAAATCTTAGTATCCTGTGTGATTGAGTTATTTTTATTCTATCTTATATTATGCTTCTTTGGGATTCTAAAATGTATTCAGTCACGACAAATTGGTATTATAGCTTGTCTTTATTTTGTGGGATGATTTTGAAGTAGAAAATTTTGATTGTTAGAATAGTTTCATCATTTTCCACATCAAGATGCTGGCTTTATTGCGTCAAAAAGACCAAAGGAACTTGAATAAAAATCTCAAAATGTAAATTTATTCTCTTTTTTTGATGGAGTTTTGGGAAAGTCGCTGATAGAGAAATTGTTGTTGGAATTTGGAAGAAGCCAAAGAGTTTGTACATGAAGAAGTCCCTCACTAACCAGTTTTATTTGCAGCAACAGTTATATACTCTAAAGATGCAAGAATTTAATAAAATTCTTACAGACTTGAGAAATATTGATATTCAAGTTGATGATAAGGATCAAGCACTGATCTTGTTGTGTTTAATACCTGATTTCTTTGATAATTTTATTAATTCAATGTTATACGGTAGAGATATCATCTCCTTAGCAGATGTTCAGTTTGCTTTGAATTTTGTGGTGTTGAGGACAAGATTGAATGATAAAGGTAGTTATAATCAGGCAAAGAGTTTATTTGTTAAGGGGTCCGAAAAATTCCTCTAATTCTAAAGGTCAACCCAATTAAAGGAGCTCAAGTAAAGTAAAATCAAGAGGCCGATTGTAGTCCAAATCAGAGTGTCCAAAGTTGAAAAATAAAGAGGAATGTGAAATGCCAAGTTTCTCTTCGGTGGCTAGTGACTAGTGTTGCCGAAAAAAATGAGAATTCAGAACTTTTCCTTATAGTTATCATTTCTAATGGTCGTTTTAATGATACGTGGGTTCTTGATAATGCATGTACATTTCAATGTCTTCTAAAAGGGTTTGGTTTACTACCTATGAGTCGATCAATGATGATTTAGCCTTGATGAGAAACCATGTAGCCTGAAAAATTATTGGTATTGGTACAATCAGAATAAGGATATATGACAATATTGTTAGGACTTTGACAAATGTTCGATATATACTAGATTTGAAGAAAAATCCTATTTCTTTGAGCACTTTAGACTTTATTGGATGGAGGTGGAGTCATCAAATTTAGTAAATGCTCATTGGTTGTGATGAAAGATAACAAGATTGATGGTCTCTACTTTCTTCAAAGCAGTGCGATAACATGTTCAACAGAAGTGTCTTCTTCAGATGATCCATATTCAGACACTATTCTGTTATGACATATGCAGTTGAGTCATATGAATGAGAAAGGTATGAAAATCCTGAGCAAACGAGGTTTGCTTGTGATAAAAAGACAGGATCACTGGACTTTTGTGAGTATTGTATCTTCATAAAGGATATAGGTTGTGGTGTTTTGACTTGTAATCGTGTCGATTTTCTTTGTCGATATATTTTAGCTTCATTAATTCAGTATCTAACAAAACTCGGCTTCTGATTCTGGTGCATCAATTTCTTTGTGTTTGATGTTTGATATAAAATGCATTTCTTTACATAGGTAAAGCAGTAGATATACTCAATTCATGTTGCTGTGTAACTATTTCTTACAAGATTTAGTTTCTATATATATTGTTCAGGAGGTTGTCTTCATACATTACAAGCAGCCATTTGCAGTGGCATATCTTGCAACTTCTCTATTGATAGTTCATCTTCCGATAGCATTCCTTAAGGATTGGTTACTAGAATTTATGAGATGCCAGGATGATGGAGAAACTGTGGATGATTCCTCTGCAGAACCTGATTCTCCAGTGAAACATGCTGCTGGGCATACTAGTTTTGAAATTGAACATCAGGAACCACTGGGGAATGCAAGCTCTTGCATTGACATTTACTCTGAGGACCTTGATCCTTTAGTTTCTGCATGCACAAAAAATATGGGCATGGTAAAGAAAGACAAAAACTTTACCACAAGGGAAATAGCTAAATTTGGATTCTGCATTGCTCCTCTCTGGTTTTTTACCGAGGTGAGACCCTTGCATATTGTTTCTGTAATATTTTCTTGGAGCTTTCTTCATGCATATATATTGTTTGATTTAATTGCTGAGAAAGAGCAGTTGAGTCTTTAAACAATAGTTGCTTTTCTGTGAGCCAAACATAAGATCATTTTCTATTGGACAAATAAGGTTCCATGAATTACATAGATTATCAGCTTACAGAAAGATTAAGATTTTTCTTTTTTTGTGAAGAAACATGATCAAGTTTATTTTTCTGCAGTATCTAACAAATGCTGCACTCGCACGAACAACCGTTGCCAGTACAACACTGTTGTCTTCAACTTCAGGACTTTTTACTCTTCTCATCGGAGCATGTCTGGGTCAAGACTCTATAAATATAGTTAAAGTAATTGCTATTGTTTTTAGTATGGCTGGTGTTGCCATGACAACATTCGGGAAGACTTCAACTACAGATGAAACACAGTTAAGCTCGATCGCCTAAATACGTTTCTTTTCCTTCATTTTAGTGAAATCATAAATGTTTTATGCTTGTGATTGAATTATTCTTTGTTATGTTGTTTTATGCTTCATTTGGATCCTAAACATTATTTTCTCACAACAAATGTAGCTGAATTCCTTAGTTATATTGCTAAAATAAGAGCAGTTAGTCACACTAAGCCTATACATGGGAAAGAAGAATCAAAGCTCGATCAAGTTTAGATTTCCTTTCTCCTAATCAAAGTACAAGTCTTGGATGCTAAACAAGTTACAGAACTTTGAACTATATTTTTCCCAAAAGAAAGTCCCTGACTAAATATTGTATGCTTACTTTCTGTTTTTTTGGATGAATTTGACAATTAGACATGTTTGTTTGTTGGGCTTGGTTGTTCTTATTAGCTTGAGCTTTCTAGAGCATGATTCATATGCAGCAACCTTTGTTGGGTTTGTTGGTTTTGTTTCAGAAATGGGAAGCATTCGTCTCTGGGTGATCTTTGTGCCATCCTCTCATCTTTTACTTATTCACTTTTTACCGGTGAATATCTTCTCTTTCTATTCATAGAGTATTTATATATTATTTGTAATGCATGACATTGATATTCTTTGCAATAAAAATTATAACACTGCAGTGCTTCTTAAAAAGTTTGCTGGAGAGGGTGAAAGGGTAGATGTGCAGAAGTTATTTGGCTGCATTGGATTATTCACACTAGTTGTTCTTTGGTGTCTCGGTAAGATTAAACTGTTTCTTACACTTTCCAAACCATTGGTCTTCTTTGCACAATTGTTTCTCCAAATTTTGTAAGAGTCAAATTCCTTATGTTTCATTTTTCATCCCCACTTATCTAACATTCTCATCAATTCCTGCATCTTGAGTTATGAATTATAGATGGTCAAGTAGCTCTCTTGTTCATCTTTTGTGTCTGATCCATGAACACTTTTGCTTCTGCAGACATCTTTAAGAAATATTTGGCAGGCATGATGGCATCAGTTATCAGTACTTCTTCATGTGTTGCATTCACCTCTCACTGTATTCACATGGTGATTGATAGGACTGTAGTATTTTGCCCCCTTCTAAAATTCCCTTGGTGTGATCTTATAATTGCCTCTGCTGCTTTGGTTGCCTCCAAGCAGCTGCTTCACATGCACATTTTCAATGAATTGTTTTATTTTGTCTTAAAGTCAAAACATATAGCTCTAGCAATACAGTACTGTCCATTATCCTGCCTGACATGAGGATAAACTTATGTTGTCCTTTTCAGTGTTGCCTTTGACTGCTATGGGCATTGAACCCAAGTTCAGATTCCCAACATCTGCTAAAGTGGAAGAAGTTATTATTGTCAATGCTTTTGTTGGAAGCGTTCTCTCTGATTATTTATGGTATGTTTAGTAGAAAAACCTGCTTCCCGTTGTATGCATCTTAATGTTCTAACTCATCTCATCAGAGTCAGCTGTACTTGCAGGGCATTAGGTGTAGTTTGGACCTCACCGCTAGTAGCAGCACTAGGTTCTTCGCTTACCATACCTCTTGCAATGATGGAGGATGTGTTGATCCATGGACAGAGTTATTCAATCATTTATATTATCGGTTCAGCTCAGGTAAATGAAGTATCTCACTATTGCTGCACTCTAGTCTAAGACTTTGAATTCAAATCTGTTCTGTTATATCAAAGCGTAGTGAACAGTTTCTATTAATTCCACCCTCATGTTAACCCAGAAAAGGTTTCCACTAAGGATTAATGTTTGTAATTTTAACAAATTGTTGTGCATGCAATTCTTTCGGTTTAAGTCATTCATTTAAAATGAACAGCCTAAATTATGCCAAGTAGTCATTTAAAAAAACTAAAACAACTAAAACTTTGGGAGGTGGCTGACCATCCCCTTGTGGTGGTGAGGGACTAGTTGGCCACTACAAGAAAGTGGTTAGGATGGGCACTCACCTTCAAAAGAGTCTTCAACCAAACTCCCACCCCGAGAATGTGGTCAGACCACCCTTATTGTGATCAGCCACCCCAAAGGGTGGTTGAGGTGGTCTAATCACTCTGTCACCCCAAGTGGGTGGTCGACCACCCAAAAAAATGGCATTAGGGATGACTGACTTCCCTCAAGGGAGTGATTAAACTTCCCTCACCCTCAAGGGGTGGTCGGCCACCCTTAAGAGTGTGGTTGGCCTGTCAGTCTAGGCGGTGAAGTGTAATTTTTTTATTGTTTTTTATTCATTTTAAATACCTAAGTGGCTTAATTCAAGTAGTTCATTACCTTGATTGAAGGAATTCTAAAATCCTAGAATTCTAATTTCAGGAGACCTCAAACCTTCCATAAATTAGCGATCTTGAAAAAACTCATCCCTAAGTGTATGATAATAATCAATACCAAATATTGTTTTTCTTCAAAAAAATCTAGTTGCTGGTTGTTTCACCTTGCACTTATTTGTGTATGGATTATGTGTTGCAGGTACTCATTGGATTTATAGTAGCTAACCTTTCAGATTGGTTCTCACACAAGTGGCATCATGGACCTTGAGGCCAAGAAAAATTTTGCATCTCTTATTCTATCCTTGGAACATTCTTTCTTAACTTTGATGATGTAGCCTATGGACTAAGCTTTTTTTCTTTTTTTTTTCATCTGTGTATCATAGGCCTTATGAAATAAAAGTTAATTGTTCACTAACTTTAATACAAATTGGAAATCTGGCTGTCCATTTACTTGGCTTGATTGAAAAAGACAAGGGTGTAGATAGAGTGGAATTGCTTTAGCAAGCTTTTGTTAAAAGTTTCCTTTTTGACCTTTTGGTTTGAAGAGACTTGTCTTTGCCAACTTTCTACAGCAAATATACTCCATAAGATTTGTGCCAGCAAATATAATGCATATTCTATGCACGGTAAGTGTTTGATGATTTTCCTGAACTAATTCTATCCATTGGACTGCTTGGTTGTACAGTTTGATTCTCAGGGAGATTCATTTCGAGGGCCTTGATCATGGGGATTACATTCCTTAACACTCCCCTTCAAGTTGGAATAGATTTTAATAACACCCAACTTGCCTGCAAGGAGTTGATTAAACTGCATTTGACGAAGTGCCTTGGTGTATAACTTAGATTTGTAGGTTGCTGGTTTATATAACAACAATCTTCATAATTAGTCCATGCGAGTGTTTTGATGGAAGATAATTGAAGAGATTGATCAGGATTGCCGAAAGCTAAGGACTTCACAACAAAATTTATTATGCAGGCAGAAGTATAACACACACCAAAAAAAAAAAAAAAAAAAAACCATGCACTCACGAGTATTATTCGTCTCAAAATTATATATGCTAGAGTTCCCAGTACATAATAGACACTACGCATGATAAAAAAATAAAATAAAAACTATAAGTATTTATCATGATTGAGCTACTAAGTGCAGAGTATTTAATTATTTTCTTCATCGTCTCATACATCCTACCAAATAATAATTTATCGATAAGGCTAACAAATTATCTGTATAGACCTTAATATAGTTGGCGTTCACAAAATAGTAACCCTTTTTTCGGATAATTTCAATAAAACTCAATAATTTATCATATTAGTCGCTCGACAAGTGGGCACATAACTTACCAAAATCATTAGTTTCGATACACTACAACATCATTATCCACATTGCGGTAAAAAAAATCAATCTCAGCAAATTAAAACCAAGTTCGCGGCCAAGTCAGTGGGACGCACAACATCACAGCTTGCCACGGCCCAACACTGGATGCACACCACGTTGGTTTGCTTCCATACATAGCGGCGACGCACATATGTGGTAGTGGCAACTGGCAAGAACTCCTGATATGGCGTCGACGAGCCCAGACGAATTCAGATCTTGTATTTCATAAAAGTTTCAACAAAAGAAAGAAACCTAGCTCAAAAAACACAAAACTCAACACAGACATGAAGAAAAGAGACAATAAGCTCTGAATCTCTGATACCAATTATTAGATTTAAAGTACAAATTGCAAATAGTAGTTTAAAGAGACTAAGTATTCGTTTGGGCTTGCAATTTTAAAAAATACAATTTTAAAATAGTGATTTTAAAATATGAATTTTAAAAAGTGATTTTTAAAAACGTAGTTAAGTGTTTGACAAAATCACAGTTGATAATAACTTCAATAAGGTTGTAGCACAAACCCACCTCTTTGTGCCCACTAATCAAGAGGTGACATTTAAGCATGGAACACATTAAAAAAAAAAAAAAAAAAAACCAATTTAGAGAATGACAGTAACCCAAGACTACTCTAGAGAGATGTGGGGGGTGGCCCGCGAGCCACCACTGCCACATTTGAGGTAGCCGGGGGTGGCGCACAGTCACTCCCATGGCCTAGGGGTGGCTCGCAAGCCACCCCATGGGCTGGGGGCAGCGGCAAGTCGCTTCGTGGGCCACCCCTAAGGTGGTTGGGGGTGGCACGTGGCCACCCCATGAGCCAGGAGTGGCTCGCAAGTCATCCCGGCCACATCTGGGGTGGCTGTGCGCTACCCCATGGGCTAGGGCGGCAGCCTTTGGGGTGGCTCGCTGGCCACCCCTCCCAGACTTGGATTGGCTGCCAGCAAGTGGGATTATGCCAACATAACCCTACCCTACTCAGCCCCTCCGTTTCGTCCTTGTACATGACAGATATATATGTTGAGAGCACGCATGGTATGAATCTGCTATGGTTTTACATGTGCCCACAGAGACAGAAAGAAAGTTAGGGGTGGATCGATGAAGGAATTGAAAAATAGTTACGACGTAGGGGGTGAGTCATTTTTCCATTTAATGGTCTTAATTTGGTATTTATCCACATATAGTTTAATTAATTAATTACTTGGAAAATGCTCGATCGTTGACATATGGCTAGCAACGGGCCTAGAAGCTAGGCTAGAAACACATGCAACCTGCGAGTTCAAATTAAATTTGACTGCATCATACCATTTTGACAAAGGATTAGAATTTGTTGATAATAATGTCAAACCATTTCTGATTAGTCTTTGTTTGGTTGATGTGCACCAATCGCATAAAAAAATTAGCACATGGATTCAAATTCAACATTATCATCTTTCTTAAATGACAACTTTTTGCCCAACTTCTCAAGTTCCAAGTACCGAATGAACTACCAATTGGTAGATGATTTTGTCAAAAGTTAAGACATTAATTTAGTACAAAAGCAGTTTAGTTCTAGACAGGCTAGGTAGCTTGCTCCAAACTATTTATAACACCTAATGAGCTTAATTTCTACTTTGGAAAACTAGAAGATATATGCTAGGGAGCATTTCTAAATTCTCAAAAAAATAATTTAAAAAATTATATATATGGACTAATTGACACTATTACGTCAACAAAGTCGGATAATAGTGAAATAAAAAAGTAGGACAATGATGAAATAAAAGTATGATTTTTAATGTTACTTAAAAATAGTTTGGTGATGAGAAAATATGAAAAACTTTTGAGGGTTCTTTACATAACCATATAGAAGTTGCACTCTTGGCATTATGTTTTTAAAAAATTGCAATTTGAAAATACAGATTTTTTGCATTTTCAAATCGCAGGGAAGGAGATGCTTTTTCGAAAATGTACAATTTTAAAGACTAAACCGTGATTTTAATTGCCAAACTGTGATGAAAGCAACTTCTATACGGTTGTGGCACAAACCTACCCATGCCCACCAATTAGGAGGTGACACTTAAGCCTATCATATTAAACTTAAGCTTAGCAAAAAAAATATAACTACACCTAATCATACCAAATATGAGCAAAAACAAACTTACAAAACTAATTAAGTTCTTTTTTTTAAAAAATAAATAAATAAATAAAAATAGAAGGGGTGGTTGCTAGCCACCCCAAGTGGAGGAGGGGGTCGCCAGCGAGCCACCCCAAAGGCCGCTGCCCCAGCCCATGGGGGTAGCGCACAGCCACTCCAAATGTAGCTGGGATGGCCTGTGAGCCACTGCTAGGCCATGGTGTGGCCACGCACCACCCCCAGCCACCTCAGGGGTGGCCCATGAAGCGACTTGCCGCTACCCCCAGGCACCTTAGACGTAGTTGGTGGTGGCGCTGCCACCCCCCACCTCCCTCTAGGGTGGTCTCGAGTTGTTGCCATCTTCTAAATCGTTTTTTTTTTAAAATAAATAAATAAATAAATAAACCTGATATAATCAAGTGGTTTTGCTTTTTCTTTTGTTTTTTCTTAATGTGTTCCATGCTTAGGTGTCACCTCTTAATTGGTGAGCACAAAAGGGTGGGTTTGTGCCACAACCTTATTGAAGATATTCTCTAATGCCAAACAATCAATTTTCTGTGATTTGTTATAAAATTGAATTTTTTGTTTTTGAAATTGCAACGCCAAACGCATCCTAATTAAATATAACATGATAATTTAATATCATTGTAAAAGATGTGTCAATTTGAAATGATATATATATATATATATATATATTTCCAAGGGATTTTTTGAGGCTAATTATTCCATCTTCTTGGTGTAGTGAAACTAATTAAAAATGCATGGCGAAAGCCAAGCATAGAATAATGGGTGCAAATCAAGACAGCACCTGGCTACGCGCTCGACCCTCTTTGGCAGCAACTCGATCGAGCAACTTGATTTAAGAATCAACGAGTTTCCCCGAAACATGTGACTTTTGTCAAAGCTTATTTTTATACCTTCAAGTTTGGAACATTAGGGTGCCCAAACATAATTGAAATAGGTTTCAATGCTTGTCACATGTTTTTGAGCTAAGGAATTTAGGACAGTTTCTGCTGAAACGTGCTTTAAAGATTGCATCCGACTGACAAATTTTTACACAACTCTTAAATTGGTCGAACCCAACATTAAATTAGCGGATTAGAATTAATGGGTCTTATGACTCTTATCTGTTTAATTAAAGGAGTTAAGTTATAGTTGATCACCTATATAGTCTTATACTCATACATCAACACGACCCTATATATTCCAACAAGCTACACTGACAAATTTTTACACGAACCGTGAACCCAACACGAAATAAACAGATTAGAGTTGATGGGTCTAATCCACTTGTACTTGTGCCTTGACACGTGAATACGAATTGCCACTCCTAGCATCCAAGTCACCGGCCGGGCCTACTTTATTTCGGTTTTTCCTTATCTTTTTCTTGGTGCATATGCTTAATAATCATATACTAAAGCAAATAATTATTCTAATCAAGATTTGTATCATTATAACTTTGTGTGTTCCCATTCAATGGCAGCTAGGAGTAATGCATATGCTATTTGGAAGACTGCAGATCTGCAATATTTAACCTCAGAAAGCACCGACGTAGTGGTGATGGGTCCAGTTTGTGAAGAATTCTGGAGGTTCATATAGTACTTGTGTTGTTCATGTTGAAGAAATCTGAGATATGATGATGCATATGCATTCGTCACCAAATATGTTTTCTTCTTAATTTTCTGTCCATGTTCTTGGAAGGATGATGGAAGTGGAAGTCAAAATCGATTTGGAAACTTTTATCATATCATTAATTATTTAATTCAACACAATTCAAGTCAACGACGTTAGAGAAAGAGTCAAGAAGGAGTGATGTGAATGTAGAATTATCAGCATCCATTCACACTACCCTCCGCCGCGTTCAGATTATTATTGTTCATGTGATTCTTTTCTTTCTGACTAAGAAAGTACCTTTGGAATCTTGCCCTTGGAAATGGGATTTTAAGGGACGTGTGTCCAAGAGTTTATATACATATGATTAATATTATATATACTTAGGTTATGTGGGACACTAAAGATCGTAACATACCACTACGCTCAGCCGTTGACGTCTACGGCGGCCCACTTTCACTATGTCCATACATAATAACAAAACGTGTATTTTAATCTGGCCTATAAGTCATTCTCTATATGACTTGACCACAAAGCCGCAATTCTTTTGATTCCTTACTCGACGAGTTGGATTCGATTTAATACTCAACATGGTGGTGCCTGCTGAATGCTTAGGCAAGTTCGATAATTGCATAAGGTCCCACATAATTATAGTATAATTAAGTTTTCTTTTATAAAAAAACAAGTAAAGCCTTAATTACGATAAAAAGTAGTCAATGCTCTTTAATTAAAGTCTCAATTATAGTAAAAAAAAATACTATTATGACAAAAAGTTGGGTAGTGCTCTTTAAATAAGGCTCCAGTTACAGTAAATATAAATACAAGGAATTAAATTTCAAGATATTGAGACTTTAAAGGAAAGGAAAAAGAAAAATGGAAAGTTACATTAATTGCACTCCCAAAGCCGTTACTAAACTCATAATTTCACCTTAACTTAAAACCAACATATTAGCTAAGTTCATTCATTAAAATAATTTTTAGAATAAAGTAAATTTCGTTTTTCCAAATTAAATTCTACAGAAAAAAGAATTACATGTAGCTCAAAATAAAATATGATATTTGTTGAAATTAAATGTCTCCTAACAAAAATGAATTTTGCAAAGTCATTTGGAAAAAATAAAAAATAAGGGCAAAAATTAACAAGAATGATTTAAAATTAAAATTGTTCAATTAAATATCAAAATATAAAAAAGACCATACTTAAGTTTGTCGCCTTAGGCCTCAAAATCTATTAAGTTGCACTGTGTCTGGCTCTAGTACCAAATGATAAAGGTTTTAGGAAGAATTTGCCCTAAAAAACCGGCCTACAAGGAGATGTCCAAAAGTTTATATATACATGGTTAATTAAGATTGTACTTAAGTCATGTGAGACACTTAAGAATGAAAAGAGTGATTTGCATGGTATCTCAAAAATCTAGTCGGGACAAAACTCCAAATATCCCGGCATAAAAAAGAAAGAAAAAAAAATTGTTAGAACGTACTAGCCAGCAGATTCATGGACAACAGTCTAAGATGGATTTGGGTTGCTAGTTTTTACCTGCACCACTAAATTACAAGGACTTGACAGTATGCCCAAGTTTTTTATATATTCTTTCCTTGATACTTTAAGGAGAGAGATAGCACTAGAGCAAATTAGGCTGCTATCTATCTATATATATATTATCCTTGCCAACATTCATATGCCTCAAGGGGCTATCATCACATTCCTGAATCTTGATCATTACTTGTAAATTCGACATCATTTAAACCTATCATTTTCTTTCTTCTCTCACTAGCTATGGGTTGGAGATATAGAGCAGGGTTGCTCCTAATCTTCTCTGTTGTCATTATGTGGGTCACCTCTGCAGAAATCACCCAGGTGAGAATAAGATCTCTCTCTCTCTCTCTCTCTCTCTCTCTCTCTCTTTCTGGAATTACTGTTTGAATTTCTTCATATATCATTCAACATTAGTACTACTGGGGCTTTTGTAGTACTTTTACCTGACTTAAATTTTTTCAACAGGGTATTTTTACAGAATACAAGCACCCATTTGCAGTAACATATCTTGGAACCTCTCTGTTGGCAGCTTATCTTCCAATAGCATTCATAAGGGATTGGTTACTGAAATTCCTCAGAAGTTGCTCTTATAATAGTGATAAAAGTTGCCTGTATGAGTCCTCCCAAGTGCTTGATTCTCCTATACATAACATTTGCACACATGGGAAGTTTGACATCGAAGAACAACAACCTTTGGCTGATGAAAAATGTGTCAAACACGTACATTCTCAAAAGGATGGAAAGCCGACTGTTTTTGATCATAGCAAAGATGATGATGTAGACATGCTGATACATAGAAAGCTTGTCACCAAGGAAATTGCAACATTAGGCTTCTTCATTGGTCCTATCTGGTTTGCATCAGAGGTCACATTTTTGTTTCCTCTAATATTTTCTCAAAGAAGAGTGATGCTCATGCTCTCAAGCTAGCGTTCATTCCCAAATGCCATTCCCTCCTTTTTGACGTGACAGTGAAAATCACCAACATCCAGCGATGATTTTCACTGTTACGTCAAAAAGACCACTTGGGAGTCCTAAATGCTAGTTTTTTTTATTATTTGAAACACAAGTATTTGTGAAATTTGATGTGTTTTTTTTCTTGTTTTTTCCTTTTTTTCTTTTTGCAGTATTTTATGAATGCTGCCCTTGAAAGAACAAGTGTTGCGAGTACAACAATAGTATTCTCAACTTCAGGGCTTTTCACTCTTCTAATTGGTGCATTGCTTGGAGAAGACTCTATAAATGTAATAAATTTGGTCTCTGTTTTCGTCAGCATGGCTGGTGTTGCCATGACAGCATATGGGAAGACTTGGGCAACGGATGAATCCGAGACAGCCACATCCTCGTACGTTTCTTGTCCTCCTTTTGGTTTTTATTTTTTATTTTTTAGCAAATGTTGGGAGATAAAGCGGTTGTGGAATTTTTACCAAGAATACATTAATATACATACAACTCTAGTCCAAAAGTTTAAGCAAATGGGTTAAGGTCTACTTAAGTATATTACATACTCTTTTCTTTTATATTTTCTCAATGTAGGACTCGACACTCACAAGTGTACTTACAATAGCAACTAATGATGGGCTTTTTTTCTGTTTTTTTCTCGATGTCTATGTGTCTGGTGCTCAGAATCACAAACCATTCTTTTCTAGGATATCTTTTTGCTTTGCTCTCAGCTATGACTGATGGACTATTCACAGGTGAGACATCTTGTATACATGTAAACTTTTTCTTTTCTGGGAAAATATGAAGCCAGAATCTCTTTAGGATCCGGATTGGCTGCAAAATCCCGCCTCAATTGAAGCCTATCCCGACTTCAATTGCGAACAGCCTTCGGATGGAACTCCCCTGTCCGAATAAGTTGCATGGGCGGCAATTGCTTGGAATCCGGGTCCATCTGTTTGTACTTGGAAAATTTATACTTCTTACTATAACAAAATAAATCCTGCAGTGCTCCTTAAAAAGTTTGCTGGGGAAGATGGAGAAAAGGTGGATATGCAGAAGTTATTTGGATATATTGGATTATTCAGCCTTGTTTCCCTATGGTGGCTAGGTAAGACCAATCTTCTGACTACCATGTTTCAACCACTGGCTTTAGCTTCATTGATTATAAGGTTTTGATGTCTCCTTTTCAGTGTGGCCACTGACTGCATTAGGAATTGAACCCAAATTCATAATTCCTGACTCTGCTCAAACGGTTGGAGTTGTTTTTGCCAATTGCTTTGCTGGAAGTTTCCTCTCCGATTATTTCTGGTATGTCGGTTTCTTTCATTTTTTATTGATACAAACTTTGAATAGAACTTACTATCGAAAACGGGCTTGCAAGGAGTGGGTGCTCAAGAGCTTATATACATATATTTAAGATTATACTTAAGTCATGTGGGACACCTAGGATCGTAACATACCACCACGCTTTAAAGTTGACATCCACTTTATCGACACCAATTTGATAGTAACTGTTTCTCTTTCAGCAACTCCACTCATCTATCAGTGTTCAATACTCATATTGTATTTAAGTCATTTAAGACATCCAGTATCGTAACAGTTATGGATCCTAATGCTTATCTTTTTTAATCCAAATATTTTACATACCAACAGGGCATTAGGTGTTGTTTGGACCACACCATTGGTGGCTGCACTGGGTGCCTCACTTACCGTACCACTTGCCATGTTGGAGGACATGGTCATCCATGGCCGCCACTATTCAACAATTTATATTCTTGGCTCAGTTCAGGTGAGACTTTTTGAAACTTATTATTAGGTCAGCCCAAACAAACCAATCCTATGGAATTCTAAAAAAAAAAAAAAAAAAAGGAAATGCCTCAAATGTTTAAAAAGAAAAAGATATATTCTTTTTTAATTAAACTCACGTATCAATTCACATTTTATAGAAAGTAGTATCACATGGTAATCTACATTTTAGTAGCTAACGTGATAATTGCTATGTTGATTGTTAGATCAGTTTATAAAAACGTGATAAGTACCATATAATCTGCCACGTGGCTAACATAGTAAGTGTCATGTGAACTATCACATCAGTTTATATGGAACATATAGTAAGAACTGTAGTATTCTAGCAACACTCTAAATTAAAATACTACTTGTTGAGGTATTGATGAAATAGAATTTATGGTTCAACTGGGGATGTGCTTGTTTGCAGGTATTCCTGGGATTTGCAATTGCCAACGTTTCAGATTGGTTCACAGTACCCAAGTCTGGATTTCAATTCTTGAATTCACTTAAAAGATGGTTCATCCCTTCCCCCCTCCCTAACTTGACTATGTGATCGAGGCCGTGACAATTGGGGTGTTTATTGTTGTTCATTATGATTATAAATGAAATACAATTTTTTTTTTTTTTTTTTCTCAAAAGAAAGGAAAAAAAACTAATCTATATTCTCCCCGATTTTAATTAATTTGGTGTGCCTCACCAGACTTATTTACCAAGTAAATATGCCCCTAGGAATACTGGCACCCTCAAGCGGAAGATTAAGTTACTTGAATTACAAGATAGTCATTTATACACCACGTCATATAATAGAGCAAAAACTAAAACATCATCATCAAGTTTCTCGGCTAAAGACCAGTTATCAGGTCAAATATTAAAATATTATAATTTAAGAATAAAAGTTATAGGGGCATCAAAGAGAAATGCTAAGCATCATTCTCCTAAGTATCTCCCAAAACCATCTCCATGCTTTTTTAAAAAAAAATCTACCATTGAATATGTAGGACCCACATATAAACCTACAAATCCAATGGTGGATTCAAATCCATTTAAAAAATATATATATATATATTATTATAAGATGGTTAGGACAATGAGGCCTGACATTTCTCGACATCATCAAAATACAAAAGGTAACCAAATCTTCAATGGTCGGTGTGACATTCTCTCCACCATTTCCGTATAGTGAATTGATGAATCTACCATTAAACTTTTGTAAAACCCACACGAGTCCATAAATCCAATGGTAGATCCATTAGATTTACAAAAAAAATATATAGTTAAAAGATGGTTGAGAGAATGATGTGTTGTACCACACCCACAAATTCGTCGGAATAATCAAACCTCATCATTTGTACCTGTTCAACATCTGCATGCATGAAGCCCTAGTTCTCTGTTTATGGCCACGTTTTCCATGTCTTTGTATATTCTTTTATCTCAATAACTCAAATTTACATCACAGTTGGACAAACAAGAATTTTGTTAGGTAGGCACACTACAAGTATCTGGTAATGATATCATAACAAGCATATTCACACATGTCATTGCAGAGGATTTTGAGTTTTAACAGATTTTGAAATGTACACCACTCATCTAACTAGAGGAATAAAAGAGACCTCTAAATTCAATTTTTTTTTTTTTTTTTTCTTTTGACATTGATATTTCCATGTAAGAAGATTAGTACACTGGTAAACTACACCTTCAGGCTTCAAAGTATTGCAACTTCTGCAGAAATCCATGAGAAAGGATAAGAATTTTATATCAGAAACCATTTGAAGAAATCAATGCCTCTATAAATTAATTTTTCCCAACTGCCACACAGCCTCAAAAATTCAGGCTTAATGCTCCAACTGAGAATTTTAAAGCCACCATTGCTCAAAAATGTCCTCAAGAGGGCAAAGAGAGCTGCTTTTGTAATTTTACCGATGACAAAAGCAACTCAATGACTTCTGTTATCATGGCATACAAAACTAGCCATGGCATTCTTTGGTGTACAATCAAAAGTATTAACCATGACTTCAAATGATTCTTCAATTTTTTCTGTGTTGTGCAATTAACGTAATTTACCAATTCTTCCTTCAGCATATCATGCAGCAACCTGTTTTTCACTTGCTTTGTAGTATAGCACCTTCTGTACATAAAACATCATGTATCCTTGCGCAGCCCTCACAGTGCTCTCATTGACTTCAGTGATCCAGGCATCATCACACTTGTACCAATTGTTGCTTAACCGCAAGTAAGTCACATAATGGCCAGCATCTAATTTACCCGTGTGAGTGACGACGGCAAACAACTCAAACTCTGATGACAATTCATTTGAAGTATCTGGCTCGTCCCCATCAAAAGGGAAAATTCTATTCCCAAATCGACTCCTCAAGATAGAAGAGGATAGATAGGGAGCCATGTCTAAGGAAAATGGGAATTGCAAATAACGGTCAACCTTCCTCGACATTTTCCGTACTGAGGAATGCTCAAATCTTTTGATGTGGAAGCAAGAAACAAGTGGAAGCTTTCTGATGGACATTTGTTTGAGAGATTCCTGCCTCACCTGACACTGCTGGCAAAAAAATTTCTGGTCAGAGCCAAGTCTCTCAGGTCTTGTAAAGCGATCCAAGCATCCCATTAGGGTAGATATTCCAGAGCTTTGACTAGAATTCATGAAATCTGCCTCGCCATTGAAAGAATAATTGGACTTTGTGGACGCCACCTTTGCAGATCCCCCTTGGTTTGGTTCCAAGTCCAGTGATATGTCTACACATGGGTCATAAGTAGTAGATGTGAAGCCACAAGCCATACACATCACATCAGATCGCAAGATACCAGAAAATACTCTATGGGCAATACAACAGTCCCCATTGCCTGCACTACAAAAGAAATGGTGGTAGAAATGGGTTATAAAGATATTCTACATATATCAAATAATGAAAGATAGTTGGAAAAACAGTAACAAATAACCCAGATATTATGATACAAGGATAGGCAAAATATATCTGACAAATAACAGAGGCCGATCATGTTACAATGATCTACACATGGGTCATAACACTACTTCCATCTTGGATGAATTGATCTGATTCATGTTGGAAATCTTTCTGTACTGGTAAAGAATGCGCTGCAATCTGTCTTACCAGCATTGCCATAATTTTAACCGTGAGACACCAGTCTTAAATCTTCTTTAGTCAGAAAATCGGTCAACTAATTTGCTAACCGACAAATTTTTCTTCTTTTCCTGAGCTGCTAACCAACAATTTTATATAAGAAAATACTGCTGCCAATTAACACAGGCATTACTGCTATTCTCGGATAGCCTAGTATCCCCTTACTTTAAAAACCCTTTTGACCTTCCAAACCGAGTGACTGGAACAGAAATTCCAAAAGCACATGAACTAATTTTATTCATTGATAACTAGGATGGGGTACAGGTGCAGCACAGTTACTGGTGCAGTCATAGGGTTAGATTCTCAAGATATGAGAATCAGATAGTTTTTTTATTTTTATTTTTATTTGTTAAAGTAATAGATGAGAATCAGATAGTAAAAGCTGGGACATAGCATACCACCAATTATCAGAAACTTCATGAAGTTCATTGGATATTCAATATCTCAACCAGATGGTGCAGAAGAAAGTTTGATCAAGGAGAAACTGCAAATCCAAAAATTCCTGAAAGACTGACAAAATGTTTTATGCTGCCTTTGAACCTAATGCAACCCTCCCTCCTTTCTTTGAGACCAAGATCGAGCTGTAGTAAGACCCTAAACATGCCAACAGGTGGAGTTAACATGAGAATTATTGAAGACGAGAAAACCCTAATGACCAAACCGAGTTGGCTAGGAAAAGTTTGACTTACTAGATGAAGCAGACAACACCTTCAAGCCAGCAGGTTGAGGTTGACAATTAGCCCTAAATCTGTGAGCACTTTTCAACTCCTAGGGCAACAAACAGGATACCTAAACCCAGATCCTGCAGTTAAATGTTAAGGTCACTTCTTATCTTTAACAGTATCATCTTGATTTTGATAAGTAATAGTATCATCTTGATTAAAAAGAAAAACTATAAATATACAAGAGAGGGACACGAGCTGCTAATAAAGAGAACTTTAAGTTGGTCACCCTGCAGTATAAGCTCGCAGAAAGTTTCATTCGTGTTTTAGAAATCCATTGGCTTGTACAATGCGTTAATTGGAATTGTTACAGTATGTGATATCAAGCTATCCAAAGGTTCTGACCACTTAGCTACAGAAAAACTGATAATAACATTGATGATATACTAAGATGACTAATGTGGCATCTAGATTTTTTCAGATTAACTAACTATTGGATATATTTCATGTATCTTCACAAGCTACAGGAAAATGCTAATTTTCAGGAATAACACATTAGAAGAGGCAGTCCAATAGCAAAACGAGATCCTCCAACAAGGCTCTAATACAAACTCAGCAAACATACCATCCTATATCAATGACAGGATTAAAACGACTATTCTGATCTTACAAGTTAAGTAATGAAACTTCAAAACTCGAAGTAAATGATCAAGTTCTACAGAATTCAAAGCCTTTTAAGTAACAAAGCTGCTAAATAGAAACTACTACATACACAGCTGAGAAAGACCCCAACGCCTAAATTGTTATTTAGCTGAATCAACATGTCTATGAATAAAAGGTAGAGAAATTGATATACAACTGAATTTCCTATCAGTGTTGCTTTAGCATAGCAGGAAATAATGGAACCATGTTGTACAGCTCCTATTCAGATTATCATACAATTCATTGACTAAGCTATATACACCAATTAACCAACCAAATCACGTTAAGATTCTCACTGCAAAAACCTGATAAAGAAAATTTTGCATAAATCAAAACAAAAAGGAACCTGCATGCCATGATATTCCACATGTTGCATAAAAAAGTCAATAAACGCTTGCTAGGTCCTTTTGTGATATGTAACACCGCTCCCAACTTTATGTAATATGCAAATAAACGAGACAAAAAAAAGTGAAAGAAAGAAACTGGAACAGGACAAAACGCACCTTGACTCTGCGGTTTGCGTCTATCCTTCTCAACCTTTTCATGGATCCCATCAAGCATAGAAATGAAAAACTCATGAGCATCTTGCTGCTCATAACTTGCCAGATTTGCCGCATGTTGCCACCAACTGGGATACAACCACAGTGATATTATCACCATCAACAAGGAAAATACTTTTTTTTTTTTAAGTAAACATAATGAACGGGTGTCACAAAAACCGCAAATCAGTAAAAGATCAAGCCCAAGGTAAAAACATTTTTATCCACTGGGTCAAATAAACAGAGAAATGCTACAAACCGTGCCCCATCAACCCATTCTACCAACAAAGTAAACTAAAGAAATCGCATACCCAGATTAAAAAAAAAAAAAAAAAAAAGAAGCAAGTAGCAAGAAGCACATTTCTATCACCCACTATGCAAACAAACACGAACCTGTACAAAAACTTAGCGGGGCTATATGGAATCCGATCCCCAGAAAAGACGGCCGAAAACATGGCGTCCATATCGCAAGCCAAGCATATCCGCGCGTCAGCATTGTTGGCCCCATTCCTCCTAGTAGCATCGTTGCTCGCACCGCTCTTCTTCTGGCAGAAATAGCGGTTGTGGCGATCGCTCAGGAAATAGTTCCTCAGCGGCGGCGTGTGAAGCAATGCCTGCAACACCGAATTCATGAAACATGTGTTTCCCAAATTGTTCAACCCGCGCAATCCCCAGGGCAAATCATTCGAACGAGAGACGGAAACGGCGGCGTTTAGCGGACTGGAACAGCTTCCCATCAAGACTCGCTCCCTCGGATCTGGCATCCAGGGCCGGTAATCAACTCTGCGCCGCTTTCTGAGATTCTCCGGGTGAGGTGATCGGGCGATGGAGGAAGGCGCGTGGAGCGTCGACGCGGCTGTCTGGGCTAGCACGACCGCCGCGTCGAAGTCTCGATCGTAGACCTGATCGCGGCACGCGCAGCAGAAGAGCTCGGCGCGGTCCACGTCAACGGCGATCTCGTGCCCTGGCGCCATCGAATCCGCGTGGACCGCCGTATGGGAGGGTCCGGGAGGCGCGTGGCAGTGGACGCCAGCGCACCTCACGCACGCGTAGAGGCGCGTGCGGCCGGCAGAGTCGCCGCACTCGGCGCAGCGCGGGACCTCGTCCGGGTCCCGCCGGATCGCGGCGCGTCCACTGGGCGGCTTGACCCGGAGGCAGTCCTGTAGAGCCCGGAAAGCCTTGGCGCCGTTCCTGGAGCGGAACTCGGCGAGGTGGGGACAGGGCTGGGGGAAAATCTGGCCGTTGATTGGGTGGTTGATCTTTGAAGACATTGCAGGTGACGGCGATGATGGGGATCGGGTGGGGATTAAAGGTGGAAGCCCTAGATTTGAAGAACATAAGGTTCATCGATCGGTGGAATCAACGGCTGAGATGAGAGAAGCAGAAGTGAGAGACCATAGAGTGTGATGAGGATTGCGATCTGGTGGGTGTTTTCTTAATCTTGGGGGTTCTCTACTATTCCCATTTCGGATCTCCAAGATTTTTTTTTGTTTCTAATTTATTGAGCAAATACCAATAATTAAAAGAAATTTAATAATAACATTTTTTTTATTTTCTTTTTTAATTTAAAATGTTTATTTTAATTAATTTGCTCACTCTTAAATGTTGAGCAGTAGCATGGAGCCCTTTTCTTTTTAAGTTTGTCGGAATATATATATTATTGAAAGGCCAAAAATAGATAAAATTAGATTAATTTAAAAGGATTAAAAAAATTTCCATTTCTGTGGGCAGGGGGGGTGTGTGTAGGGGTGAAATTTAAAACCGCCTAACCGCAACCGCTAACCGCTAACCGTTATAACCGTTAACCGCTAACCGCCTAACCGCCTAACCGCTTTGAAAGCGGTTAGTAAAAACCGCTAACCGCCTAGGCGGTTGCGGTTAGCGGTTAGTAGGTTTTGGAAATCCGCTAACCGCTAACCGCTACCCGCTAACCGCTTTTTTTTAAATATAATATATATTTATATATTATATATATATAATAACAATAAGTTGTGAGTTTATGAACTTTTTTTGGTTGATTGAAATGAGCCTCAAGCTTCAAGTTTAACCATATATGTTGATTTTTTTGGTTGCTTGTGAGTTTATGAATTTGTTTGTGTTTTATTTTATTTCTATGTGTGAGTTTATGAACTTGCTTGTGAGTTTATGTATAAGACTACAAGTGAAGTGATGATTTTGTTGTAATTTTATTTGTATATTATATGATGTGTAGATTTGTAGAAGGTGGCCAACAAGATTTTGGTATATAGCAATTTTTAATGCTAAAATGGCCATGGAAAGGGAAAAAAAAATGTTTAAAATGAGAAAAAAAATGTTTAAAGTGAGCCCAAAACCAGCCCAAACCCGGTCCAAACCCGGCCCAAAATCGGTCCAAAGAAAAAAGCCCAAAAAAAGCGGTTAGAAAAAAAGCGGTTATTCCAAAGCGGTTAACCGCTAACCGGGCGGTTAACCGCCTAGGCGGTTAACCGCTACCCGGTTAGCGGAGGCGGTTAGTAAAATTTACTAACCGCCTAGGCGGTTGCGGTTAGCGGTTTTAGCCACTAACCGCTAACCGCAACCGCTATTTCACCCCTAGGTGTGTGGATTGTCTACTACATGGCCCCACGAGCCCACCTTGATCTGTGTGGTCGGTTTTGATGCCTTCTGTTCTTTTGCTAATTGTTTGGCAAGGGAAAGGTCTTATTACTTAGTGCATTGACTTGTATCCACAATCGACTCGGGATTGGTTTGTGAGATTAAAAAAAAATAGTGATTTTCAACTTGCAATTAGTATAAAATACAATACGATTAGTATTATTCGTCTTTTATTTGCGCTCTTTACAAATCTTGTTATGTTCATTATATTGTTTATGCAACACCTGTCTTTACAACATATAATTCATAGTAGATCAAAATGTATTTTATTAGAGTTGTAAATATGCATGTTTGGTACACATAAACTAGTCATTCAATGTAAGAAAAATAACAAGTATTCATTTGACTCGGGTCGTAAAGTTCCTCTACAATTTCCTTAGCCTTGGTTTCGCACTCTTCTTGAAGTTTTTGGATTGTGGTTTTTTTTTTTTTTTTTTTTCCTTTTTTTTTTTTCCTTTTTTTTTTTTTCTTTTTTTCTTTTTCTTTTTCTTTTCAAAATCAGATCAATGAACTTCAGGAAGCTCCACCCTCAAACACTCCACTCCACTACGATCTCGGGCTACTTTGTTTCGATCTGCCGTCATCCGTGTCGCTGTCCGTTGAGCATGTTGCATTTGACAACCCCCATCGCCTCCCACTGCTATCTCCGGTCTCATGTGGTAATGCTCTACCTCCCTACTCCCATTGCTAGCGCATGGTTTTCACGCTCTAGCGAGTAGTTTACACGCGACAGTCCTTCACCGTGTTCCCACCGCCTTCCTCTACCATACCATCCGTTGGGTCTACTATTCTGCGATTTTTTTTACTGTCTTTTTAATTTTCTATACTTTGTTTTTATTTTACTGGCTAGTTTGATGTGTTGGTCTTTTTGGCTTTTGACATATTTTTTCCTATTTCTTTTGACCACTGATGGTCCTGTTTGGTTTTCTCAACCAACTACTAATGGTCATACGACAAACCCTTTCGGGTTTTGTTCCGTTTACAAAACTTTGCCTTTTAATACAACATCTTTTAGCGGTTTCGATTCGTTTGATGGGCAGTGTCATTTATATAACCAATTTTCAACAATTATTAGGATAAATTTGTCACCTTGGTGTTTTGATGAGGGCTATTTTTATTTTTTTTGGGATTCAAGAAACGCCGACCCACATAAAATGTCACACTAAAAGAATTGTCCCAAACTCATCCTAACGAGTCAACGAAGGATAAGGGCTAGTTTTTAAAAGATGCAGTAAGGGTGTACAAGCGAAGTAAAGTTGTAAACTGAATAAGGAAATCAATACTCTCTCTACCCTATAAATTTACAAAACTTCCATCAATACTCTCTCTACCCTATAAATTTACAAAACTTCCATCATCATTGTACAACGTAAGAGGGTAAAGCGAGAAAAACCATTTTCTAGCCTCTATTCGCAAATTCAAATAAGATAGAGGTTTGCAGAGAATGTTTTGCTGATTCTAGTACGTTCTTTTATTTGTGAGTTAACAATTTATTTTAAAAGTCATAATAACTAAGATCTTGAGATTTAATAAATATTGAGTAATGCTATTAAATATACAGTTATTCTACTATGCTAATGTGACAAAGTCTAGTAGTTTTGTCCATATATATTCTTTTTGAGTAATTATATTCATCACCTCTTATCTCCTCAAAGCCTTTTTGACGTGGCTTCCCAACCAAAAAATCACTCTTCATGCACCAAATACGAGTGAGAACCACGTCACATAAGCTTCAGAGGGATGGGCAGATGAGGGAGTGATGTATAGCATTACTCATTTTTGTTTTTAATAATGGTTGATCCAATGTCTAGTAACCTCTGCCACATCATCATAATATGATAAAAGTGTAGCGTATAGCATTTCTTATATATAGATCCATTTTATGGGAATGAAAAGGGGGTATCATGAAATAAACATCAAATCCAAACTGGCACCACCTAGAGCCATAAGAACTGTTTCCCCGAACCCTAGTTATATTTCATTTGCAATATTGTGCCTATCAACCAAAGGTGGTGGTAAGCATTAAGGCAGGACAACATTAGTGTTTTGTCTCTATGGAAAGTACAAAATAAAGCAAATACTGGAGCTGATAAAGAATCTATGAAAACCCCACTTGTGCCAGAAATAATTTCCACAAATATCACTCAGTAGGAACACACAGACAATCAACTCAATAAGCTCAAAGCATAACGAATCTTTGAAAACCCCACTTGTGCCAGATAATTTCCACAAATATCACTCAGTAGGAACAGAGAGACAATCAACTCAATAAGCTCAAAGCAATTATACCAAAGACAAAGAGTAGCCTTTGAGGTAGAAAAGAACAGAAAATACATAGGAAAAAAAAAGATGAGACAGAATGAGAACAAGAAGATGAACATTCATCAGGGAAAAAAAAAGAATAAAGAAGTTGGTCCTTTATACAACTGTAATATTGCACAAGGGTGCATTATCCACCAGTTCAATTACTTGGTTCAAGATTCTTCAAAGAAAAAGAAGGCAACCAGGGAGTAGCTAAGCCCACACTCAATTTATACTCAACTCACAAGAAGCAAGCATGCTACCTGATTTCGTACAATGTTCATGGTACAATGATATTCATGAATTTCCTTTTGGCAAAAGCCAACCACCATTTATTTGGAGTGCCATTGGGTCTATATGCAACACTCAATAATCTCCCACTTGTTTCCTCCCTTATCTGCTTCAAATAATTCCTCAGCAGATCTGCATTCAACAATCAGAAAATTAAAATTGTGAAGAATATTTAATGCTGAAGGACTCAATCTCACATGGAAGCAGGGGTGTTTATGCAGAAGAGCAAAACCAAAATTTCTCATCCGATCATATATCAACATTCCAAATATCAAAATGATTCTCTAGTCTCAACATTCAGCTGTCATCTTAATAATAAAACTACATTAATTTAACATAAGTTTATCAATCAAAATGACAAATGGGTTTGAAATTTTCTTGATAAGTTTCTCTATGCAGGAGCAATTCAGTGAAGTGATGTATTTACAAACCACTTTGGAATAACAAGGATCAATAATTTGGCACAGAAATGATACTCAAGAGTTCCAAGTTGAGATATACCGGTCTCAACTATTGAAGAAAATGTGCAAAGCCTCCAACTCCATAACCTTCGAAGGATGCGAAAAATCTCATGACACATGTCATAGTTAAAAATAAAAGGCCGTACATTCATTCACCTTAATAACTAAAAATCACACAAGTAACTCACTGTTAAATTCTGTTAAAGTAAACTATTAAATCCAAAAAACAAATGTAGGCAACAGAGCCAAAATTTTGGGCCACTGCAGCAGCCTGAGCAAAGGAAAACCAGTCAATTAAATCCAGATAGGAAAAAGCATCCACATACTGAAAAAATTTCCGTTTCCACAATGAAAAATAAAATACGGAGAGACTTCACATTCCCTTAGGATATTTGATAACCAACAAGAAATGGTTGGTCTTAATATTTAGTAATGGTCCACTGTTGTGAAAACACCTTAAGTGATGAAGGAATCTACAGCATCACTTATACCACATCAATCACTAGATAGACAATGCCATTTCTAAACAGTAAGGTGTCAAGGCCCATACAAGATGTAAATCATTGGAATATTTTAAGATTAGTACTTCCATTGAGATGTAGTTTTAAAGACTGTACATCAGATCTTGCAAAATGGGCAGTAAGAGCTTGTAGACAACCAAAAACCACCTCCCTTCTCGTCTATGTCGAAAACTTAAAGCTAAGGATATTTGAGTAGTGTCAAAAAGGGGAAAAATAATACTATTAAAAACATTGAGCATTATTTTCCGACCACAAACTATAAACCAATAATGAAAATGCCATAGAAAGCAGAATAAGTGGACTTTCTTCAAACAGGAGGACAGCAAATAAGTTTGCATACTCGATAACCTGAAAAAAATAACTTGGAAGAGCACAAAAGGGAAAATTGAATCTATGATTCTTTCTATATGTACTATTCATATCATAGTAACAAGTTAAGAAACAATATAAAATTATGGGTTCAAACCAGTAGATCCAACACCATACTTTTTGATGAATAATAATTTATTAGAAGAAGAGGCAAAGCTCTTGTACATGAAAAGTATACAAGAAATGTAGCCGCGCAAATGGTGTCAAAAATCTAAAAAGTTAACAAAATCGACAAGATTTGAATAGGAAAAATTAGGAACATAAGACACAGCTCAATCTAAAAGAGATCTCAAAAAGAAGGATTTTAAACATAGCAGATTAGACTTGTAGTCCTCAAATAGGCACCAATTTCTTTCTCTCTAGGTGCTCCACATTAATAAAGTGAGGAAAACTTTCTAGATGGCCTCTTTGGAGTGTCCTTGCCCTTGAGTTTTCCAACAATTAAGCAGCTCTAGGATATTGCTAGACATGACCCACGAAACTCTTGCCGAAACTCCGAATAAGTTGTTTCCAATTATCAAATCTCGCTAGTAAACTTACAATGGATTAGGAGGTAGTTTATGGTCTTCTCATTCTTTTTGCATAAGCAACACCAATTAACAAGAGTAAGACCCAGCCTCTTAAGATTATCAATCGTGAGGATTTTACCCAAAGCTACCATCCAAGTATAGAAAGCAATGCGAGGTGGATCTTTCACCTTCCATGAAAACAGTCAAGACTTTCCCAAAACTGTAAAGAGTTATAGTAGCTCTTCACTTCAAAGCCATGATTGCATGCTGGGGTCTACAATATTTTATCCCTCTCTCCCAGATGGGTTTTCGAAGAGTACAAGGTCAAGGAATAAGACAAGAGACTCCAACTCTCACCATCTTGAGGATTAAAAACTAGAAAAATTCAAACTAGGATGTTTACTCTATAGATTCAAACAAAAGTCTAGAGGTTTTGAACTAAAATTTGTAATAAATCGTCCAATTTTGGGATGAAGCTACATCTGAATTTCCTTATAAATTATCCAGATAAAAAAAACACATAAATCAAGTTTCTTAACTGAGCTTCAAAAATATTACAACAATCCTAAACTATAAAGAAATAGAAGTCAACCAATACAAGAATAACCAATATGAGAAATGAGGCAAGCAACATGAAAATAAGCTCTCTGACATACATTGTTATACAAAACACAAAGACAAGGAGTTTCACCTGCTTCCTGCTTAGACTGAGGAAGGGGAAATAGGCCTGGAAAAGGAAAACCAGACTCCCCGGGGACCGGAACCTTTTCCAGACCCAAGTTGATGATCGCCTTGGTTCCTTCAGCCAAAGTTCTGCAACCTCCGAGCCTCTTCAAAGCCACATTAATGTATAACGTCAAATAGATGAGAAGCTTGTCCGCCGAGCTCTTAATATCAAAGTTTCGGAAGAAAACATTGGCGCGAAAGAATGTGATTGCTTCATCAACAATATCAGTTCTATCTGCATGCAAAGATACCTCAATATTACATGTATGTGTCTATTCCATACATGGCAACTCTCATGGCCCAGCCGACATGAGCATTAAAATTTTATTTGCATTTCTCTTATAAGAGAATGAAGCAATTGAAACAGTTGTTCAGCATAGGCAAAAGACAATGCAAGTAAAAACCTTGATCAGAAGCTGGAGCAGGACCCTTTATATGGCTTTTTAGAGGGAGTAGAGGGCACCCACAAGCATTAGTAATACCCTCTTCATCCACAAAACTAGAGTGATAAACCTGCAATCACAACCATCTCTTAAATTTCCCATTTCCGAAAATTAAAGTTCCACATTTGTTGATTCCATGCAAAAACAGAAAAACAAGAATCAACAAGAAAATAATTCAAGTAACCTGACAAAAAAAAAAAAAAAAGCACATGAAGCTAACTGAATCAGCGTCAAAATTAAACTTTATCTACTGAAGTTCGATCCTTACCATGTTTCTCTTTTTCCAGATAAATTGATGTCTTACTACAACAACACAATCGGAGCAAAAAGACCCAATAATTCTGCAAAGAACATCATTGCCGCACAACATTAACGTGTCAATTTTGGGATGAAAAAGAAAACAGATTGCAATTGAAGCAAAAGCAAAAGATCATCTAAAACTCTTTTAAGCAAATAATTTCTGTTCTAAAAATGATAATGATTGTGCAATGGATAGGAATTTACAATTCAGGGTCTGAGATTACCTGAATTTGTTTTCTCCCCTCTCTCTCGATCGGATCGGAAATGGACGGAACTATGAAAGGTGAAATCGGACTGCCCTTTACGTGAGTGGTGGTGGGTGGAAGTGCTCTGATAATTACATTACGAACTAAACGGCACCCTTTCGGCTCTTCAACGACGCTTTTACGACAACCGTGTCTAGGAATGGGCATAACCCACCCGTACCCACATCCCCGTCCCTACCCGCCCCGGAAATATCGGTTTTTTGGTTGAAAAATGGATACACGGGCCTTTCTAGTTTATCTCTACCTACTTCTACCAGCTTCTCCAACTCAGTAAAGGAAATAAAAAGACTTGAAAAAAGAAAAAAAAAAAAAAAAAAAAAAAAGAAGGAAGGAGAAAGTAGGGTTATATTTAGGAGTGGACATATTAATTATTTACCGCCTACCAACCATTTACTGACTGCAACTGAACTGATATTAACCATCTACCATCAGAACTCGGTCGGTAATCGGTTAAGAATTTTTATACCGACATCAGTTCAGATTGGTTAATTGCAACCCCTTATCCACAGTCACATCCCAATTAATTTTATACATACGTGTGCGGGGTTGCTTCTAAAGAATAGGTGTGCCTAGTTGGAGAAGGCTCTGTGCTTCATTTTTCCTCTCAATTTCCCTTCGAAATTCCTCAAGAGCTATAGTAGCCTCATGAAATACTTGATTTGGGTGAGAAAAAACACCCCCATGCGCTACATTATTCCGTCAAAGCCATATTTTCTGGGCTATCATCGCCATGAGCTTGATTTTTCCCAATTCATATCTCACCACCATCTCCTCCACAACATGTAAAAAATTGAGTCCATCACCAATGGCCTTTTGTGATTTTTTTGGCCCACAACTCCACACATCCTGAGCGGATGGGTAGCTCCATAGAATGTCTTTGACCGTTTCTTCATCTCTCCCACAAATGGGGCACAATGCTTCTTGGACAACTCTTCTTCGTAATAAATTTGCTTTAGTAGGCAGAGGATTTTGACAAGCTGATGCAGCGTGACTTAGTAGGCTGCAGCGAAAAACAACAATAAAGCAGCGGATAACTAATTCTAGACCTAGATTCTATCAATGATTTAAGAATTCTTCTAAAAACAATAGATACTATCTAAAGTTTAAAGGAAAAGAGGAATAAACTCAACTCTGAGTATTCTCATTAATCAAAATCAATAATAATCAACAACCGAATTGCTAAAGGCTATAAGCAAATATTTATAGCCCAAGAGTCCTAATTATAAAATAACAATGAAATAAAGTTGGTTTAGAAGTCTATGAAAGAAGACTAAACCAAATAGAAGACTAATAAAGAACCTAATCAGATCTGAACAATTGAAAGATAAGATAAAATAACAACTAACAAAGAAACCTAGTTTAAAACAGAAGATTAAAATTAAGATAAGTGTCTCTTATGTCCCTTTTGCGGAACAGATATGCTTGAGTGTGCTCGATCGCAACTACAGGTGCGATCGATCGTACAACCAGGGGCCTTGTGCGCAAGTGTCTGGAATTGCGCCCGATCGCAGGTACATGTGCGATCGATCGCACTTCCAAGGGACTTGCGATCTGCATCATTCTTCCCTTGTTAGAGAGAATTCGCCCTCGAATTCGGCCGGTTCTTTCTACGGTCCTTCGGATGTCCAGTCAACTCATTCCACTCGCCCTTCCTCAAGATCAAAACAAGGCAACATCCCAAAATAAACATGACGCTTCTCATCATCGAAATACCTTGATGGTTGTCATGAAAGCCTCACACACCACTTGGCAATACTTCAAATTTGTTGTTCTTCTCTCGTTCCTTCTCCCTTTCACGTGCCATGAAGATACTCAAGAATGGGTCAACCATTGTTTCCCTTGTAAACATATAATTTTCCTCATCCACATAAAACTCACCATAATCGTTAGGAGAATTTAAAATATCTTCAACACCCAGGAAATCAACATAATCAACCTCTTCACCATTAAAATTAGACACTTCACCTGAAAGGTCTTCATCAATCTCTTCATAATCGCCAACATCATCGGTGGGTTCTTCATCTCCCAATGGGTCATCTTCTTCATGCTCCTCTGTTGGTCTTTCCGCTTCCCATAAGTCATCTTCTTCGGAATAGAGTCCGCCAAACATGGGAAAAAACCCATCTTCTTCGTGCTCCTCCGTGGGTCTTTCCTCTTCCCATGAGTCATCTTCTTCGGGCTCTTCATCATAGGTTGGTGGGGAATCCCAATCCACGAATCCTTGCGAAGGATCTTCAACATCTTCATGTCTGAACTATTCATCCACAGATTCTTCTCCCTCTTCCATAGAATATGGATTTGGTTTATGGATTTGTGGTTGGCAAGTAAGGGCCCAATTAGCTTGTCGTTGACTCTTCACTTCACTCCATGTTTCCCTAAATACCTCTTTTTTGTAAGAATTTTTTATTTTTTTTGTCACAGCCATAGACCCTTGTCTCCAATTTTGTGACTTTTGACTCATGGTATAACTATGGGGCAAGAAAGCGACGCGCATATATTTCAATAGTTTCTCCCAACTATTGATCTTTAATTTGCCTTCCCGCTTCCTAGTTCTCTTTAGTTGTTGCCACCACACACCAACTCTTCCCTGGAATGTATGTACCACCAAAGAGACTTGTTGTTCATCAAGCACCCCGTTGAATTCAAAAACCTCTTCAACAGCCAACACCCAATCCAGAAATTCGTCGGGTTCTAGATCCTCGTCAAATTCCGGAATTTTGAGTTCGAATCTACTTACCCGCCGATTGGCATGAGCTTGCACAAGGTGCTGACATCCGTGCATTCGGCGCTTCGCAAACGAGTTTTTAGATCCGTTCCCATGTTGACCACACAAGTTGGATAATTGGGTAGTGAGGTCTTCAATTTGATCCCTCATAGCCCTGAATCGATCCTCTGTGTGTTGCCAAGTTTCAGCAATAGATTTGCCTTCCACCTCCACGAATTACGGTCTTGGTTGGCGACGACAATTGTTCTGCCCACCACTTATGTGCCTCAAACGAATTGCCGGTTGCTCCTTACGTGCTGTCTCCGTGCGCACGTACTGTAGTGCCCCAGAATTTTCAAAGCTATTTAAATAGATTATTCTGATGTTATTTTAATATCCATTGTAGCTAAGGATTTTAATTCTTGGGAAATTTATGAGAGTGGTAATTAGAGAATGGTAATTGGTGAAATAATAGGATAGTAAATATGTAGCACCTCAGCTTTTGAAAGTCTTATTTTAGAGATATTAATTTGATGCTATGATTATATTCATATTAGGCAATGATGTTAATTCTTGAGAAATTTATGATATTGTATGAATAGTAATTGGAAATTGGTAGGTAGAATAGTAAGTGGTAGGTGGAATAGTAAGTGGTAGGTGAAATAGTAAGTGGTAGGTAGAATAGTAAGTGGTAGGTGGAATAGTAGGTGGTAGGTGAAATAGTAAGTGGTAGGTAGAATAGTAAGTGGTAGGTGGAATAGTAGGTGGTAGGTGAAATAGTAAAATGAGGGTATAATTGTAAATTGAAGGTAGAATAGTGTTTGATTTTCTCTTATAAATAGAGCTCTTCTCCTTCACAATTTTCACAACTCATCTCCTCTCCCATCTCTTGTATATATTCTTCCTTCTTCCGCTTTTTACTCGGTCTTTCTTCTTTCTAAGAGTGTTTACTCAGAACAGAGAGAGAAAGGGCGAGACCAAGCGCTACAAGAAAGAAAGAACACAAGAGATAGCGGACTTTAGAAATTAGTTTCAAAAGTTATACTAATGGTGTTAGTCATATTGGAGCAACTGGATTCCTTCATACCACTTTTAGCTTCAGTCTAGAGGTAAGTAAATTCACTACCCCTTCTAAAATTACTTCATGTCATGCTATTTATATATTCTTGTATCAAATTGTAAATGATTATTTTATTTACGTATTATGAAGTTATGTTGCATGCATGAAGGATTTCTAAAAGAATTATTTAGAAAGTTTATATTTCTTTAAAGGCTTTTTAAGCACAACAAGTTTATATTTGGAAAAAGTTTCCATTTTAAGAAAAGAAAGTTGAGAAATGATGATGATTATAAGAAAGAAAAAATGATGATAAACCCTCCTACATGTTGCCCTAAGATGCATCAAAAGAAGTACAAAGAAAAGTACAAGAGATGAGATAAATGTTTATGAAATGAGGGCACATGTATGGAGGAGAGTATTTTTGACCCCAAGATAAGATAAGATGAGAGTTCGGTACCGATACTCGGATGGAGGCGAAACCACTGAAGGAGGCTATGCGAGAAGGTGGTATTCCATCAACTAGACCGTTGAGTGCACCAAGAAAGAGTTAATTGACGGTCGGGCATGGCTGTGGCCACAGTTCAGTGCCATGGTCACAAGGACCCGCAACCCTCGTGCACAGGGGTAATAGTGTACATGGGCCTTATTATGAGAAAATGATACTATATTTTCAACGATGATATGCTATGATGATTTACAGAGATGATTTATAAAGATTATTTATAATGATGCATTATGATGATGATTTATAAAGATGATTTACAACGATGATCTATTACTAGATGTAATAGTATGTATATGTTACGGGAGATGCAACCATACATACATATATTATTATGGCTAGAATTATATTTATTTGCGAAAACGATTTTCAAAACTGAGAACAAGGAGTAAAACTATTTATGGTTATGGATTTTACTTGCTGGGCCCCCTTTGGGCTCATTCAGTTTTATTTCTTGTTTTCAGGTAGAAATGATGCTGGAATAGGAGGCCGGAATGAGGATGGGAATAATTATTAATTTTCAAAGTCTTTTCATATCAGTGATTGTAATAATATGATATTCCGCAACTAAAGTTTAATGTTTTCTAATTTCACTTGTAATAAAATCTCTTGAATAATGTCTTATGCATTTATTGTATCTTTTAAAATCAAGTACTCTGATAAACCTTATAGATCTTTGCAAGAATTTTTGTTGTAAAAGAAGAAAAGTGGCAAACTCAGCCTTAACGGGCTGGGGATGTTACAATTTTGGTATCAGAGCAAAGGTTATAAGGTTCTGGCAAACTTTTCAAAAAAAAAAAAAAATTGGGGGGTTAATGAGAAGCCACATTCCGGCCAAGTAGAGTGTGCATTGTTGTGTGGTCTCTAATAAATGATGCATGAGCATTTTTCTAATGGTTAATTTTTTGTTAAAAAAAAAAAAAAAAAAAATCATCTTAGTGTGATTAATTTGGAGGATTTTATTATTGTGATCATGTTAATGACGGAGATGAATTTTATTTTATAGATAGGTTGTGATCTATAGTATCTGCCTATTTGGATTTGCGGCAGTTTTCTAGAGTATCGATTGATAAGGGTATATTTTAAGGTGTGTCGAGGATTTAGAAAAGATTATTGATCATGATTTAAAAATCGTATGATGATTTTATAGATTTAGGTTGCGAGATGATTTGTGAAATTAACTTGTTGATAAAATGGTTTTATTGATTTAGGTTGTGAAACAAATTGTGTAAGTGACTTGGTAACGAATGATCTTATGGATGTCGGTTGTGAAAAGATTCTTGAACTGAATTAATGGTATAAGAGTTTATATGAGTTTTTTTTTGTAATGGCTAAGGTTTAGTTGATGACAATAATGATACTATGATTGATGTTATAATATATGGATTGATGAATAAGGATTACGTAGTGGCATGAAGTGAATGCCTAAGTATTGCAGAGATAAATGCAAATGAGGGATACCCTAGAATCTATAAGATATTTTGATATATAAAGTCATGGTTTAAGGATTTTGATATTTTCAAATGATTGTAATGACTTTAAGGTACAATTCATGAAATCTTTGAGGTGATCCTTAGAATTTGAGGTGTTAGGTTTTCTGTAATTGAGGTAAATTATATTGAAGTGATGCTTAAAGTTTTGAGGATGAATTGATGCTCCTAGGTTGTGGATAAGATTTAAATTTTGAGGCATTAGTGGATATGGAATTATGAGAAATTTTAGTTACATGCCAAAGCTTTTGATATAATTTTCTTTTACTAAGTAAGGATAATGAATTATTATTCTTGAGGTAAATTGAAGCATAAAGGTAAGAGTTGAAAGACAATATAATATAGTGACATGATCTAAATTTCTCTTATAAGATATATGTTCAATGATATTAAAGTATTTTAGAGGTTGATAACATGTGATGGTGCATACTTAGATGTTTTATTGAGTGATTAACTTGTTAAACAGATTGTTTATTTAAATGAAGTTATTATAATGACATGATGATTATATAATGAATATTGAATGAGTACTGAATGATTACGAAAAGAAATGTTTGGAGAACAAGCTCCTTATAATATTACATACCAGAGTCCATCAAAAAAAAAAAAAAAAAAAAAAAGAATTTGTTGCATAAAGAGACACGTGGTAATGATGAGCAGATGATTCCTCAGAGCTGCTCCAGGAAAATTATTTCTGCATAGAGAAAACCTAGTATGAGCAGAATCATATATATTTATATAATTGAATTATCAAAGGGAATATTTATTTCTAATGAGGTACCTGACTAGAGCGTGTGCGGAGAGACTTGCAACACTCCTGAACATCGACCCGGAGTTTTTCGTG
>NC_081551.1:15293331-15308098 GCF_901000735.1 Corylus avellana | reverse complement strand
TAATAAGTGTCAAAAAGTCTCACCTGAACTGAGCCAAGAATATAAATTGTTGAATAGTGGCGGCCATGGATGACCATGTCCTCCAACATGGCAAGTGGTATGGTAAGTGAGGCACCCAGTGCAGCCACCAATGGTGTGGTCCAAACAACACCTAATGCCCTGTTGGTATGAAAAATATTTGGATTAAAAAAGATCAGCGTTAGGATCCATAAATGTTACGATACCAGATGTCCTAAATCATAAATGACTTAAATACAATATGAGTATTGAATACTAATAGATGAGTGGAGTCGCTGAAAGAGAAACAGTTACTATCAAATTGGTGTAAATGGTGTCGATAAAGTGGACGTCAACTTTAAAGCGTGGTGGTATATTATGATCCTAGGTGTTCCACATGATTTAAGTATAATCTTAAATATATGTATATAAGTTCTTGGGCACCCACCCCTTGCAAGCCTGTTTTCGATAGTAAGTTTTACTCAAAGTTTGTATCAATAAAAAATGAAAGAAACCGACATACCAGAAATAATCGGAGAGGAAACTTCCAGCAAAGCAATTGGCAAAAACAACTCCAACCGTTTGAGCAGAGTCAGGAATTATGAATTTGGGTTCAATTCCTAATGCAGTCAGTGGCCACACTGAAAAGGAGACATCAAAACCTTATAATCAATGAAGCTAAAGCCAGTGGTTGAAACATGATAGTCAGAAGATTGGTCTTACCTAGCCACCATAGGGAAACAAGGCTGAATAATCCAATATATCCAAATAACTTCTGCATATCCACCTTTTCTCCATCTTCCCCAGCAAACTTTTTAAGGAGCACTGCAGGATTTATTTTGTTATAGTAAGAAGTATAAATTTTCCAAGTACAAATAGATGGACCCGGATTCCCAGCAATTGCCGCCTGTGCAACTTATTCGGACAGGTGAGTCCCATCCGAAGGCCGTTCGCAATTGAAGTCGGGATAGGCTTCAATCAAGGCAGGATTTTGCAGCCAATCCGGATCCGAAAGAAAATCTGGCTTCATATTTTCCCAGAAAAGAAAAAGTTTACAGGTATACAAGATGTCTCACCTGTGAATAGTCCATCAGTCATAGCTGAGAGCAAAGCAAAAAGATATCCTAGAAAAGAGTGGTTTGTGATTCTGAGCACCAGACACATAGACATGGAGAAAAAACACAGAAAAAAAAAAGGCCCATCATTAGTTGTTGTTGTGAGTACCCTTGTGAGTGTTAGTCCCATATTGAAAAAATATAAAAGAAAAGAGTACGTAATATACTTAAGTAGACCTCAGCCCATTATCTTAAGCTTTTGAACTAGAGTTGTATATATATTAATGTACTCTTGGTAAAAACTCCATAACCGCTTTATCTCCCAAAAAGTGATATCAGAGCCATAGTTAGCTTAACACTTTTGGAAATCTAAAAAGACACAAGCGAGGGGAGTTGGGGCTTAATATACTTAAGTGGACCTTAGCCCATTCGCTTAGGCTTTTGGGCTAAAGTTGTTTTCAACTATGTCTATTAATGGATGTAAAAACTCCATAACCGCTTTATCTCCCAACAGTTGCTAAAAAATAAAAAATAAAAACCAAGAAGGAGGACAAGAAACGTACGAGGATGTGGCTGTCTCGGATTCATCCGTTGCCCAAGTCTTCCCATATGCTGTCATGGCAACACCAGCCATGCTGACGAAAACAGAGACCAAATTTATTACATTTATAGAGTCTTCTCCAAGCAATGCACCAATTAGAAGAGTGAAAAGCCCTGAAGTTGAGAATACTATTGTTGTACTCGCAACACTTGTTCTTTCAAGGGCAGCATTCATAAAATACTGCAAAAAGAAAAAAACACATCAAATTTCACAAATACTTGTGTTTCAAATAATAAAAAAAACTAGCATTTGGGACTCCCAAGTGGTCTTCTTGACGTGACAATGAAAATCATCGTTGGATGCTGGTGATTTTCACTGTCACATCAGAAAAGAGGGAATGGCATTTGGGAATGAACGCTAGCTTAAGAGCATGAGCATCACTCGTCTTTGAGAAAATATTAGAGGAAACAAAAATGTGACCTCTGATGCAAACCAGATAGGACCAATGAAGAAGCCTAATGTTGCAATTTCCTTGGTGACAAGCTTTCTATGTATCAGCATGTCTACATCATCATCTTTGCTATGATCAAAAACAGTCGGCTTTCCATCCTTTTGAGAATGTACGTGTTTGACACATTTTTCATCAGCCAAAGGTTGTTGTTCTTCGATGTCAAACTTCCCATGTGTGCAAATGTTATGTATAGGAGAATCAAGCACTTGGGAGGACTCATACAGGCAACTTTTATCACTATTATAAGAGCAACTTCTGAGGAATTTCAGTAACCAATCCCTCATGAATGCTATTGGAAGATAAGCTGCCAACAGAGAGGTTCCAAGATATGTTACTGCAAATGGGTGCTTGTATTCTGTAAAAATACCCTGTTGAAAAAATTTTAGTCAGGTAAAAGTACTACAAAAGCCCCAGTAGTACTACTGTTGAATGATATATGAAGAAATTCAAACAGTAATTCCAGAAAGAGAGAGAGAGAGAGAGAGAGAGAGAGAGAGATCTTATTCTCACCTGGGTGATTTCTGCAGAGGTGACCCACATAATGACAACAGAGAAGATTAGGAGCAACCCTGCTCTATATCTCCAACCCATAGCTAGTGAGAGAAGAAAGAAAATGATAGGTTTAAGTGATGTCGAATTTACAAGTAATGATCAAGATTCAGGAATGTGATGATAGCCCCTTGAGGCATATGAATGTTGGCAAGGATAATATATATATAGATAGATAGCAGCCTAATTTGCTCTAGTGCTATCTCTCTCCTTAAAGTATCAAGGAAAGAATATATAAAAAACTTGGGCATACTGTCAAGTCCTTGTAATTTAGTGGTGCAGGTAAAAACTAGCAACCCAAATCCATCTTAGACTGTTGTCCATGAATCTGCTGGCTAGTGTTCTAACAATTTTTTTTTTTTTTTTCTTTCTTTTTTATGACTGGGATATTTGGAGTTTTGTCCCGACTAGATTTTCAAGATACCATGCAAATCACTCTTTTCATTCCTAAGTGTCTCACATGGCTTAAGTACAATCTTAATTAATCATGTATATATAAACTTTTGGACACCTCCTTGCAGGCCGATTTTTGAGGGCAAATTCTTCCTAAAACCTTTATCATTTGGTACTAGAGCCAGACACAGGGCCGACTTAATAGATTTTGAGGCCTAAGGCGACAAACTTAAGTATGGTCTTTTTTATATTTTGATATTTAATTGAATAATTTTAATTTTAAATCATTCTTGTTAATTTTGCCCTTAATTTTTTTTTTTTTTTTTCAAATGACTTGCAAAATTCATTTTTGTTAGGAGACATTTAATTTCAACAAATGTCATATTTTATTTTCAGCTACATGTAATTCTTTTTTCTGTAGAATTTAATTTGGAAAAATGAAATTTACTTTGTTCTAAAAATTATTTTAATGAATGAACTTAGCTAATCTGTTGGTTTTAAGTTAAGGTGAAATTATGAGTTTAGTAACGGCTTTGGGAGTGCAATTAATGTAACTTTCCATTTTTCTTTTTCCTTTCCTTTAAAGTCTCAATATCTTGAAATTTAATTCCTTGTATTTATATTTACTGTAACTGGAGCCTTATTTAAAGAGCACTACCCAACTTTTTGTCATAATAGTATTTTTTTTTACTATAATTGAGACTTTAATTAAAGAGCATTGACTAACTTTTTATCGTAATTAAGGCTTTACTTGTTTTTTTATAAAAGAAAACTTAATTATACTATAATTATGTGGGACCTTATGCAATTATCTAACTTGCCTAAGCATTCAGCAGGCACCACCATGTTGAGTATTAAATCGAATCCAACTCGTCGAGTAAGGAATCAAAAGAACTGCGGCTTTGTGGTCAAGTCATACAAAGAACGACTTATAGGCCAGATTAAAATGCACGTTTTGTTATTATGTATAGACATAGTGAAAGTGGGCCGCCGTAGACGTCAACGGCTGAGCGTAGTGGTATGTTACGATCTTTAGTGTCCCACATAACCTAAGTATATATAATCTTAATCATATGTATATAAACTCTTGGACACACGTCCCTTAAAATCCCATTTCCAAGGGCAAGATTCCAAAGGTACTTTCTTAGTCAGAAAGAAAAGAATCACATGAACAATAATAATCTGAACGCGGCGGAGGTTAGTGTGAATGGATGCTGATAATTCTACATTCACATCACTCCTTCTTGACTCTTTCTCTAACGTCGTTGAGTTGAATTGTGTTGAATTAAATAATTAATGATATGATAAAAGTTTCCAAATCGATTTTGACTTCCACTTCCATCATCCTTCCAAGAACATGGACAGAAAATTAAGAAGAAAACATATTTGGTGACGAATGCATATGCATCATCATATCTCAGATTTCTTCAACATGAACAACACAAGTACTGTATGAACCTCCAGAATTCTTCACAAACTGGACCCATCACCACTACGTCGGTGCTTTCTGAGGTTAAATATTGCAGATCTGCAGTCTTCCAAATAGCATATGCATTACTCCTAGCTGCCATTGAATGGGAACACACAAAGTTATAATGATACAAATCTTGATTAGAATAATTATTTGCTTTAGTATATGATTATTAAGCATATGCACCAAGAAAAAGATAAGGAAAAACAGAAATAAAGTAGGCCCGGCCGGTGACTTGGATGCTAGGAGTGGCAATTCGTATTCACTTGTCAAGGCATAAGTACAAGTGGATTAGACCCATCAGTTCTAATCTGTTTATTTCGTGTTGGGTTCACGGTTCGTGTAAAAATTTGTCAGTGTAGCTTGTTGGAATATATAGGGTCGTGTTGATGTATAAGTATAAGACTATATAGGTGATTAACTATAACTTAACTCCTTTAATTAAACAGATAAGACCTATTAACTCTAACCCGCTAATTTAATGTTGGGTTCGACCAATTTAGGAGTTGTGTAAAAATTTGTCAGTCGGATGCAATCTTTAAAGCGCGTTTCAGCAGAAACTGTCCTAAATTCCTTAGCTCAAAAACATGTGACAAGCATTGAAACCTATTTCAATTATGTTTGGGCACCCTAATGTTCCAAACTTGAAGGTATAAAAATAAGCTTTGACAAAAGTCACATGTTTCGGGGAAACTCGTTGATTCTTAAATCAAGTTGCTCGATCGAGTTGCTGCCAAAGAGGGTCGAGCGCGTAGCCAGGTGCTGTCTTGATTTGCACCCATTATTCTATGCTTGGCTTTCGCCATGCATTTTTAATTAGTTTCACTACACCAAGAAGATGGAATAATTAGCCTCAAAAAATCCCTTGGAAATATATATATATATATATATATATCATTTCAAATTGACACATCTTTTACAATGATATTAAATTATCATGTTATATTTAATTAGGATGCGTTTGGCGTTGCAATTTCAAAAACAAAAAATTCAATTTTATAACAAATCACAGAAAATTGATTGTTTGGCATTAGAGAATATCTTCAATAAGGTTGTGGCACAAACCCACCCTTTTGTGCTCACCAATTAAGAGGTGACACCTAAGCATGGAACACATTAAGAAAAAACAAAAGAAAAAGCAAAACCACTTGATTATATCAGGTTTATTTATTTATTTATTTATTTTAAAAAAAAAACGATTTAGAAGATGGCAACAACTCGAGACCACCCTAGAGGGAGGTGGGGGGTGGCAGCGCCACCACCAACTACGTCTAAGGTGCCTGGGGGTGGCCCGCGAGCCACCCTGCCACATTTGAGGTGGCTGGGGGTGTCGCACGGTCACTCTCATGGCCTAGTGGTGGCTCGCGGGCCACCCCCATGGGCTGGGGGTAGCGGCAAGTCGCTTCATGGGCCACCCCTGAGGTGGCTGGGGGTGGTGCGTGGCCACACCATGGCCTAGCAGTGGCTCACAGGCCATCCCAGCTACATTTGGAGTGGCTGTGCGCTACCCCCATGGGCTGGGGCAGCGGCCTTTGGGGTGGCTCGCTGGCGACCCCCTCCTCCACTTGGGGTGGCTAGCAACCACCCCTTCTATTTTTATTTATTTATTTATTTTTTAAAAAAAAGAACTTAATTAGTTTTGTAAGTTTGTTTTTGCTCATATTTGGTATGATTAGGTGTAGTTATATTTTTTTTGCTAAGCTTAAGTTTAATATGATAGGCTTAAGTGTCACCTCCTAATTGGTGGGCATGGGTAGGTTTGTGCCACAACCGTATAGAAGTTGCTTTCATCACAGTTTGGCAATTAAAATCACGGTTTAGTCTTTAAAATTGTACATTTTCGAAAAAGCATCTCCTTCCCTGCGATTTGAAAATGCAAAAAATCTGTATTTTCAAATTGCAATTTTTTAAAAACATAATGCCAAGAGTGCAACTTCTATATGGTTATGTAAAGAACCCTCAAAAGTTTTTCATATTTTCTCATCACCAAACTATTTTTAAGTAACATTAAAAATCATACTTTTATTTCATCATTGTCCTACTTTTTTATTTCACTATTATCCGACTTTGTTGACGTAATAGTGTCAATTAGTCCATATATATAATTTTTTAAATTATTTTTTTGAGAATTTAGAAATGCTCCCTAGCATATATCTTCTAGTTTTCCAAAGTAGAAATTAAGCTCATTAGGTGTTATAAATAGTTTGGAGCAAGCTACCTAGCCTGTCTAGAACTAAACTGCTTTTGTACTAAATTAATGTCTTAACTTTTGACAAAATCATCTACCAATTGGTAGTTCATTCGGTACTTGGAACTTGAGAAGTTGGGCAAAAAGTTGTCATTTAAGAAAGATGATAATGTTGAATTTGAATCCATGTGCTAATTTTTTTATGCGATTGGTGCACATCAACCAAACAAAGACTAATCAGAAATGGTTTGACATTATTATCAACAAATTCTAATCCTTTGTCAAAATGGTATGATGCAGTCAAATTTAATTTGAACTCGCAGGTTGCATGTGTTTCTAGCCTAGCTTCTAGGCCCGTTGCTAGCCATATGTCAACGATCGAGCATTTTCCAAGTAATTAATTAATTAAACTATATGTGGATAAATACCAAATTAAGACCATTCAATGGAAAAATGACTCACCCCCTACGTCGTAACTATTTTTCAATTCCTTCATCGATCCACCCCTAACTTTCTTTCTGTCTCTGTGGGCACATGTAAAACCATAGCAGATTCATACCATGCGTGCTCTCAACATATATATCTGTCATGTACAAGGACGAAACGGAGGGGCTGAGTAGGGTAGGGTTATGTTGGCATAATCCCACTTGCTGGCAGCCAATCCAAGTCTGGGAGGGGTGGCCAGCGAGCCACCCCAAAGGCTGCCGCCCTAGCCCATGGGGTAGCGCACAGCCACCCCAGATGTGGCCGGGATGACTTGCGAGCCACTCCTGGCTCATGGGGTGGCCACGTGCCACCCCCAACCACCTTAGGGGTGGCCCACGAAGCGACTTGCCGCTGCCCCCAGCCCATGGGGTGGCTTGCGAGCCACCCCTAGGCCATGGGAGTGACTGTGCGCCACCCCCGGCTACCTCAAATGTGGCAGTGGTGGCTCGCGGGCCACCCCCCACATCTCTCTAGAGTAGTCTTGGGTTACTGTCATTCTCTAAATTGGTTTTTTTTTTTTTTTTTTTTAATGTGTTCCATGCTTAAATGTCACCTCTTGATTAGTGGGCACAAAGAGGTGGGTTTGTGCTACAACCTTATTGAAGTTATTATCAACTGTGATTTTGTCAAACACTTAACTACGTTTTTAAAAATCACTTTTTAAAATTCATATTTTAAAATCACTATTTTAAAATTGTATTTTTTAAAATTGCAAGCCCAAACGAATACTTAGTCTCTTTAAACTACTATTTGCAATTTGTACTTTAAATCTAATAATTGGTATCAGAGATTCAGAGCTTATTGTCTCTTTTCTTCATGTCTGTGTTGAGTTTTGTGTTTTTTGAGCTAGGTTTCTTTCTTTTGTTGAAACTTTTATGAAATACAAGATCTGAATTCGTCTGGGCTCGTCGACGCCATATCAGGAGTTCTTGCCAGTTGCCACTACCACATATGTGCGTCGCCGCTATGTATGGAAGCAAACCAACGTGGTGTGCATCCAGTGTTGGGCCGTGGCAAGCTGTGATGTTGTGCTTCCCCCTGACTTGGCCGCGAACTTGGTTTTAATTTGCTGAGATTGATTTTTTTTACTGCAATATGGATAATGTTGTCGTGTATCCAAACTAATGATTTTGGTAAGTTATCTACCCGCTTATCGAGTGACTAATATGATAAATTATTGAGTTTTATCGGACTAAGGTCTATAAAGATAATTTGTTAGCCTTATCGAGAAATTATTATTTGGTAGGATACACGAGACGATGAATAAAATAATTAAATACTCTGTACTTGGTAGCTCAATCATGATAAATTATAGTTTTTATTTTTTATTTTGCGTAGAGTCTATTATGTATTGGGAACTCTAGCATATATAATTTTGAGATGAAAAATATTCGTGAGAGTCTATTGTGCATTAGGTACTCTTAACATAAATTTGAGATTAAAATTTTATTATTTGGGGGAATGAGGACCTTTGTGAGTGCATGTTTTTTTTTTTTTTTTGTGTGTGTTATACTTCTGCCTGCATAATAAATTTTGTTGTGATGTCCTTAGCTTTTGGCAATCCTGATCAATCTCTTCAATTATCTTCCCTCAAAACACTTGCTTTGACTAATTATGAAGATTGGTGTGATCTAAACCAGCAACCTACAAATCTAAGCTATACACCAAGGCACTTGGTCAAATGCAGTTTAATCAACTCCTTGCAGGCAAGTTGGGTGTTATTAAAATCTATTGCAACTTGAAGGGGAGTGTTAAGGAATGTAATCCCCATGATCAAGGCCCTCGAAATGAATCTCCCTGAGAATCAAACTGTACAACCAAGCAGTGCAATGGATAGAATTAGTTCAGGAAAATCATCAAACACTTACCGTGCATAGAATATGCATTATATTTGCTGTAATAAGTTGCTGGCACAAATCTTATGGAGTATATTTGCTGTAGAAAGTTGGCAAAGACAAGTCTCTTCAAACCAAAAGGTAAAAAAGGAAACTTTTAACAAAAGCTTGCTAAAGCAATTCCACTCTATCTACACCCATGTCTTTTTCAATCAAGCCAAGTAAATGGACAGCCAGATTTCCAATTTGTATTAAAGTTAGTGAACAATTAACTTTTATTTCATAAGGATTATGATACACAGATGAAAAAAAAAAAGAAAAAAAGCTTAGTCCATAGGCTACATCATCAAAGTTAAGAAAGAATGTTCCAAGGATAGAATAAGAGATGCAAAATTTTTCTTGGCCTCAAGGTCCATGATGCCACTTGTGTGAGAACCAATCTGAAAGGTTAGCTACTATAAATCCAATGAGTACCTGCAACACATAATCCATACACAAATAAGTGCAAGGTGAAACAACCAGCAACTAGATTTTTTTGAAGAAAAACAATATTTGGTATTGATTATTATCATACACTTAGGGATGAGTTTTTTCAAGATCGCTAATTTATGGAAGGTTTGAGGTCTCCTGAAATTATAATTCTAGGATTTTAGAATTCCTTCAATCAAGGTAATGAACTACTTGAATTAAGCCACTTAGGTATTTAAAATGAATAAAAAACAATAAAAAAAATTACACTTCACCGCCTAGACTGACAGGCCAACCACACTCTTAAGGGTGGCCGACCACCCCTTGAGGGTGAGGGAAGTTTAATCACTCCCTTGAGGGTGGTCAGTCATCCCTAATGCCATTTTTTTGGGTGGTCCACCACCCACTTGGGGTGATAGAGTGATTAGACCACCTCAACCACCCTTTGGGGTGGCCGATCACAATAAGGGTGGTCTGACCACATTCTTGGGGTGGGAGTTTGGTTGAAGACTCTTTTGAAGGTGAGTGCCCATTCTAACCACTTTCTTGTAGTGGCCAACTAGTCCCTCACCACCACAAGGGGATGGTCAGCCACCTCCCAAAGTTTTAGTTGTTTTAGTTTTTTGAAATGACTATTTGGCATAATTTAGGCTGTTCATTTTAAATGAATGACTTAAATTGAAAGAATTGCATGCACAACAATTTGTTAAAATTACAAACATTAATCCTTAGTGGAAACCTTTTCTGGGTTAACATGAGGGTGGAATTAATAGAAACTGTTCACTACGCTTTGATATAACAGAACAGATTTGAATTCAAAGTCTTAGACTAGAGTGCAGCAATAGTGAGATACTTCATTTACCTGAGCTGAACCGATAATATAAATGACTGAATAACTCTGTCCATGGATCAACACATCCTCCATCATGGCAAGAGGTATGGTAAGCGAAGAACCTAGTGCTGCTACTAGCGGTGAGGTCCAAACTACACCTAATGCCCTGCAAGTACAGCTGACTCTGATGAGATGAGTTAGAACATTAAGATGCATACAACTGGAAGCAGGTTTTTCTACTAAACATACCATAAATAATCAGAGAGAACGCTTCCAACAAAAGCATTGACAATAATAACTTCTTCCACTTTAGCAGATGTTGGGAATCTGAACTTGGGTTCAATGCCCATAGCAGTCAAAGGCAACACTGAAAAGGACAACATAAATTTATCCTAATGTCAGGCAGGATAATGGACAGTACTATATTGCTAGAGCTATATGTTTTGACTTTAAGACAAAATAAAACAATTCATTGAAAATGTGCATGTGAAGCAGCTGCTTGGAGGCAACCAAAGCAGCAGAGGCAATTATAAGATCACACCAAGGGAATTTTAGAAGGGGGCAAAATACTACAGTCCTATCAATCACCATGTGAATACAGTGAGAGGTGAATGCAACACATGAAGAAGTACTGATAACTGATGCCATCATGCCTGCCAAATATTTCTTAAAGATGTCTGCAGAAGCAAAAGTGTTCATGGATCAGACACAAAAGATGAACAAGAGAGCTACTTGACCATCTATAATTCATAACTCAAGATGCAGGAATTGATGAGAATGTTAGATAAGTGGGGATGAAAAATGAAACATAAGGAATTTGATTCTTACAAAATTTGGAGAAACAATTGTGCAAAGAAGACCAATGGTTTGGAAAGTGACAGGGTTTGGAAAGTGTAAGAAACAGTTTAATCTTACCGAGACACCAAAGAACAACTAGTGTGAATAATCCAATGCAGCCGAATAACTTCTGCACATCTACCCTTTCACCCTCTCCAGCAAACTTTTTAAGAAGCACTGCAGTGTTATAATTTTTAATGCAAAGAATATCAATGTCATGCATTACAAATAATATATAAATACTCTATGAATAGAAAGAGAAGATATTCACCGGTAAAAAGTGAATAAGTAAAAGATGAGAGGATGGCACAAAGATCACCCAGAGACGAATGCTTCCCATTTCTGAAACAAAACCAACAAACCCAACAAAGGTTGCTGCATATGAATCATGCTCTAGAAAGCTCAAGCTAATAAGAACAACCAAGCCCAACAAACAAACATCTATAATTGTCAAATTCATCCAAAAAAACAGAAAGTAAGCATACAATATTTAGTCAGGGACTTTCTTTTGGGAAAAATATAGTTCAAAGTTCTGTAACTTGTTTAGCATCCAAGACTTGTACTTTGATTAGGAGAAAGGAAATCTAAACTTGATCGAGCTTTGATTCTTCTTTCCCATGTATAGGCTTAGTGTGACTAACTGCTCTTATTTTAGCAATATAACTAAGGAATTCAGCTACATTTGTTGTGAGAAAATAATGTTTAGGATCCAAATGAAGCATAAAACAACATAACAAAGAATAATTCAATCACAAGCATAAAACATTTATGATTTCACTAAAATGAAGGAAAAGAAACGTATTTAGGCGATCGAGCTTAACTGTGTTTCATCTGTAGTTGAAGTCTTCCCGAATGTTGTCATGGCAACACCAGCCATACTAAAAACAATAGCAATTACTTTAACTATATTTATAGAGTCTTGACCCAGACATGCTCCGATGAGAAGAGTAAAAAGTCCTGAAGTTGAAGACAACAGTGTTGTACTGGCAACGGTTGTTCGTGCGAGTGCAGCATTTGTTAGATACTGCAGAAAAATAAACTTGATCATGTTTCTTCACAAAAAAAGAAAAATCTTAATCTTTCTGTAAGCTGATAATCTATGTAATTCATGGAACCTTATTTGTCCAATAGAAAATGATCTTATGTTTGGCTCACAGAAAAGCAACTATTGTTTAAAGACTCAACTGCTCTTTCTCAGCAATTAAATCAAACAATATATATGCATGAAGAAAGCTCCAAGAAAATATTACAGAAACAATATGCAAGGGTCTCACCTCGGTAAAAAACCAGAGAGGAGCAATGCAGAATCCAAATTTAGCTATTTCCCTTGTGGTAAAGTTTTTGTCTTTCTTTACCATGCCCATATTTTTTGTGCATGCAGAAACTAAAGGATCAAGGTCCTCAGAGTAAATGTCAATGCAAGAGCTTGCATTCCCCAGTGGTTCCTGATGTTCAATTTCAAAACTAGTATGCCCAGCAGCATGTTTCACTGGAGAATCAGGTTCTGCAGAGGGATCATCCACAGTTTCTCCATCATCCTGGCATCTCATAAATTCTAGTAACCAATCCTTAAGGAATGCTATTGGAAGATGAACTATCAATAGAGAAGTTGCAAGATATGCCACTGCAAATGGCTGCTTGTAATGTATGAAGACAACCTCCTGAACAATATATATAGAAACTAAATCTTGTAAGAAATAGTTACACAGCAACATGAATTGAGTATATCTACTGCTTTACCTATGTAAAGAAATGCATTTTATATCAAACATCAAACACAAAGAAATTGATGCACCAGAATCAGAAGCCGAGTTTTGTTAGATACTGAATTAATGAAGCTAAAATATATCGACAAAGAAAATCAACACGATTACAAGTCAAAACACCACAACCTATATCCTTTATGAAGATACAATACTCACAAAAGTCCAGTGATCCTGTCTTTTTATCACAAGTAAACCTCGTTTGCTCAGGATTTTCATACCTTTCTCATTCATATGACTCAACTGCATATGTCATAACAGAATAGTGTCTGAATATGGATCATCAGAAGAAGACACTTCTGTTGAACATGTTATCGCACTGCTTTTAAGAAAGAAGAGACCATCAATCTTGTTATCTTTCATCACAACCAATGAGCATTTACTAAATTTGATGACTCCACCTCCATCCAATAAAGTCTAAAGTGCTCAAAGAAATAGGATTTTTCTTCAAATCTAGTATATGTCGAACATTTGTCAAAGTCCTAACAATTTTGTCATATAGCCTTATTCTGATTGTACCAATACCAATAATTTTCCAGGCTACATGGTTTCTCATCAAGGCTAAATCATCATTGATTGACTCATAGGTAGTAAACCAAACCCTTTTAGAAGACATTGAAATGTACATGCATTATCAAGAACCCACGTATCATTAAAACGACCATTAGAAATGATAATTATAAGGAAAAGTTCTGAATTCTCATTTTTTTCGGCAACACTAGTCACTAGCCACCGAAGAGAAACTTGGCATTTCACATTCCTCTTTATTTTTCAACTTTGGACACTCAAATTTGGACTACAATCGGCCTCTTGATTTTACTTTACTTGAGCTCCTTTAATTGGGTTGACCTTTAGAATTAGAGGAATTTTTCGGACCCCTTAACAAATAAACTCTTTGCCTGATTATAACTACCTTTATCATTCAATCTTGTCCTCAACACCACAAAATTCAAAGCAAACTGAACATCTGCTAAGGAGATGATATCTCTACCGTATAACATTGAATTAATAAAATTATCAAAGAAATCAGGTATTAAACACAACAAGATCAGTGCTTGATCCTTATCATCAACTTGAATATCAATATTTCTCAAGTCTGTAAGAATTTTATTAAATTCTTGCATCTTTAGAGTATATAACTGTTGCTGCAAATAAAACTGGTTAGTGAGGGACTTCTTCATGTACAAACTCTTTGGCTTCTTCCAAATTCCAACAACAATTTCTCTATCAGCGACTTTCCCAAAACTCCATCAAAAAAAGACAATAAAATTACATTTTGAGATTTTTATTCAAGTTCCTTTGGTCTTTTTGACGCAATAAAGCCAGCATCTTGATGTGGAAAATGATGAAACTATTCTAACAATCAAAATTTTCTACTTCAAAATCACCCCACAAAATAAAGACAAGCTATAATACCAATTTGTCGTGACTGAATACATTTTAGAACCCCAAAGAAGAACAATATAAGATAGAATAAAAATAACTCAATCACACAGGATGCTAAGATTTAATATGGCTCAGCTTAACAAACCTACATCTACCGGTAAAGACGACCAGAAAGAAATTCACTATCAATAGATAGAGTATAAACAGTAATAAAGAGAAAACCACTAAAAACCTAAAAGTCTTAATATGTCCAAATCTCACTCTCATGCAAAAGATAATTTTGACACAAAGAAATATTTCTCTAAATATATTCCTTTGGTCATGCTTACGGGCTGTTTACTCTAACACACCGGGGATCTCTTTGTTTTCTATATGACAATATCCTATCTTTTTATAGAAGCTGAAAGTCGGTTGAAAGGAGACTCCAAATCCAAGTGGGAGAAGAATGCAACACT
>NC_081551.1:15276324-15293231 GCF_901000735.1 Corylus avellana | reverse complement strand
TAATTGAGTATTAGGCCTACAAGAGGAAAAGCCTGAGAGGCCCACTTTAAACGAAGACTACTATGGGACTCGAGATGCTAAAGAGGTACTAGCTCTATGCAAAGCAAGGAATCCACCTCATTGGCAAATCAAATTCAAATAAACATTTATTTACACAAGAGATCCCGTATCTCAGGGGATCGAACTGCATATGCAATTAATGAAAAATCTCATAGTATACGGGAGTTGATTGCAGCTATGATTCCTAAGTCAAATACAACTCCAATTGAAGAGTCAAAGAACTATATAAGGAGAGCTTCAACTAGGTATGAAAGACTTTTTCTCTCCACAAGAACCATATATTTTATGGTAGGGGTGTACAAGGGAGGCGGTTAGTAAGTGCTAACCATATAATAGCAAATAACCACTACTGAATAATTGGATAACCACGTACGCTGGTTGCAATTATCGGTTATAGGGATTAAAGAAAGCGGTTAATAATTGGGTAATCCAAAACCGGTTTTATAATATATATTATGTATAATAAAAATATATTAATAAATATTATAAACTTTCCTTTCTCCGTTGCAATCCCTCCTCCCCTTGATTGTGGGGGCGCTATGAGGTTTTCTTGTTTTCTTCTAATTGTTGGCGGCAACATTTGGTGAAAGTTCAGTAATTTTGAATGGTTACTCTAATTGCAATGGAAAAAGTGAAAGAACTTGACGGATTAGATTATGGTATTGAAGAGACGATTAGACCGCTAACCTAACACAGATTCTAGAAACCCATAACGTTGTATAATCGGCCTTCAATAACAGTAAAACTGTTACTATTAGTTACAATTAACCGCTAATCGGCATATCGGTTATGGTTGCGGTTATTTAAAAATGAATAACCGCTTAAATCGGTTGCAGTTTTGATTAGGAGGGAAATAACCACAACCGATTGTACATTTTTACTGTACATTATTTACGTCTTATCCTTTTGAAAGCACATCATATCAGAATTGTTCTTCATAAACTTACACCGACAAGCTCTTTTGCTTACATCTCCATACCTTGCATTATATCGCATCTCAGCATGTCTGGAGCCAAAGAAAAAAAGAAAGCAATTTCTAAAGAAGAAATAAACAGATTTCCTTAAAGAATCTCATACTGCATTCACGAATTTGTGCTACTTTTCATTGATTTGATTGTCTTGTAAAATCTGGATTTCTTTGGTTTGACTTCAGATCAAAATGATTTTTTCTTTTTTTTTTTCTTTTTGGTTAGTTGCCATTCTCTCCTTTTGTTTGTTAATTTTTTTTTTTTTTCTTCTTCCTTTTGTTTGTTAATTTTCTTCCGACAAGATTGTTCCTTAGGCCTCTAATTTATAAAAAAAAAAAGAAGATTTTTTTCACAAAGCAATAAGAGAAAATAAGTTAATTAGAAAAAAAAGAGATAATAAGTTAAAAGAGTACCCACTCGATTCCTTTTATGAACAATGGCGCAGTGGGCTGGGGCCAAGTCAATAAAAAACTTCTATATCCATGCCATGTTTGTCCTTTTTTTTTTCATTTTATTATTATTATTATTATTGTTTTGGTTTCTAATTTCTATTCATTCCTATTCACGCTTGAGCTCCTTCTTCAATTTAGTGAAGCAAATGAAAAATTATACTTAATCACCCTAAATTATTGCCCATCATTTTCAATAATTAACACCCCAATCAACTTTTATGTCACTTTGTACCCTCCATCAGATCTTAGAATTTTTCCTTTTTAAAAAAAAACCCAAAAAAAAAAAAAAACAAATGTTTATACACAGTTTTCGATGATGACGCGGCACATCTTACGGAGTCGTGTTCTCACGTTGAAGGAGGAAATGGGCTGCAAAAAAAGCAAATAGAACAAACAAAAGGATCAAAGCAATCGGTAGTGCTCTAGTGGGGAAAGCTCTGATACTTAAGTCAGCATTTGAAAGAGAAGAAATACTAGCAACAAAAACTGGAGAACAAGGTTGCGATTACCTGAGACTTTTGATATGACTTGCATTTTATAGGTCTCGAGTAGCTGTAGTCCCGTAACCGATGGCTCCCATATCCCTGAGTATTTGTTGTGCAATTACTGGTGAATGATATGGGTTGTTTTACCGTTCCCTTATCTTTAGAAATTTGAATTTATGGGTAAGCAGGCTCATCTGAATGAACAAGTTGTTCTCGAATAAGGTTATGTGTATTGATACGTTGACAGCTAGTCCATGTGGATAGCTTTTTCAAATGTGGGATAAAATTACTCGTTTAAATTAAATACATAGATATCTATATTTGCAAAATGACCGACCTACCCCCGACACTTGATTATTTTGCCCCCAATGAATTGGGCTTCGAACTGGACATCTGAGACCTTATCGGGTTAAGCTGTCCGAGGCCTTTTGAGGTCTTATCGGTCCATGGGTCGGGTCTATGATCCATTGGGCCCTACAAGGCTGATCCATGACCCAACAACAAACAAACAAAAATGAAGTAATTTACCATATAATTTGTGTATCACAAAAACTATATCTATAAAAAAGTTCATAAACATGTGTCAAAATTGATATATTAGCAACATAATATGTAGGCACTATGTACAAAAATGTATCAAACTGTAGTTTACAAAATCTGAGCATATAAACAACATTTTTGTTGTTGTTCAAATATATATATAGTATGAATAGAAATAACCATGCAATAAATCAATGATTGAAATGCTCAAATTTTCACTTTATTTATGAATGCTTTACTATTTATCAGGGAAAAAAAACTGGGTCACAAAAGAAGCTCGGTTTAAATCCTAAGAAGAAGATGAAACTAAAGGGCGGCTTCTGACTTCCGACCATATTTTAATTTTTCAATTTTTTTTTTCTTTAAAAAAACATATTCAAAACGGACAAACTAGCGAGTCTATGATGCAATAGTTTAGTAACTCAAATAATTTTAAAACAAAGAAAAACAACAATAATAATTAAAAAATTATCTTATAATACAAATAATATAACCTATACATAAAAAAAATAAAAAATAAAACTGCAATTTGGATGTCACACATGAATTTCAAAGGAAAAGAAGTCTACGTGGCTAACAAAAACAAAAGTCTATGTACATGAGAAAAAAACCATTAAAAAAGACAAGAAGAAGAGCAAATTAAGATGAAGAGAAGTTCACATCTTTTCAGTTTTGGGTATATGGCTGTTGACGGCAGTTACTAGAGCCAGAGTTTTGCACCCCTTTGTATTCAAGTATAACCTACGCTCCTTTGATTAGAAAAAAAATAATAATAAATAAAAATTATAACCTACAATCACTTCAATTATAACCTGCCCCTTTGGGTGGAAGGTTTTTATCTTGACTTTTGTGTCGATGGGGATTAGTTTTGGTGTGAGGGTTTTATTCTCATGGCCAATATAATAAAAGTTGGGAATATTAACTACCTATATATTAGATTGAGTCTGCTTAGAGTAGATATGTTCTATAACTGTAAGTTTGGACATGGGTTAGCGAATATTGAAGTCGTAGATAAGACTTGATTGTAAGATTTTTATATTTATCTCTATGATGTTATAATCTCATAGCTTTAGTTATGATTTATCAGAGCTTTATACTTTTTGATGTAAGAGGTTTATGCTCTTAATCTTTTTTCAACCAATGAATATAAAACATTCCCTTAAAAAAATAAAAAATAAAAAATTATAACCTATACGCTAACCGGGTCTCTTTTGAAATCTAAAAGGAACCAAGTGATCATTTCTTTGAATGTGGGGCTGTAGATCTATTTTTATTTTTATTTTTTTAAATTAAAAAAAAATTGGCAGTGTATCCCAACAAAGTATAAAAAATTTGCAATGTGATTCATCTGTTAACAATTTCCGTCTGATTTAACCGAAAATTCCGTACGTGTTCCAAAATTGCCCCATATTTTTTGATGGAATTTCAAAAATGCCCCTAATTAAAAAAACCAAAATCATAAAAGAAAAGAAAAAAAAAATTATGGGGGTGGACAGCCACCCCCTTGAGCCATGGGGGTGACCTGGCCACCCCCATCTAGCCGGATTTGGAGTGGCGAGCCATCCCCATGGCCCATGGGGGTGGCCAAACCACCCCTAAAGAGTCAAATGGGGGTGGCTAAAACCACTCTCAAACCAACTGGGGTGGCTCAAATGGCCGAATTGGTGGTGGCGATCCACCCCCCACAGCCCATGGGGTGGTTCGGCCACCACCGAGGACCAAATATAGGGAGTGGCCAAGCCACCTCGAATACAGGGGTGGCTCCACCACCCTCATTTGGCCCCTTGGGGGTGGCCACACCACCCCAATGGGCTGTGGGGGTGGTGAGTCACCCCCAATCCGGCCAGATTGCATTTTTTAAAAAACAAATTCAAGGGCAATTAGGTCTTTTCAATAATTTCCGTAAAAGAAAATAGAAATTATTGACGAATGGGTCACATTGCAAATTTTTGATAGTTTTTTGGGTTACATTGTCAATTTTTAAACATTGAAATTCGAATTGCAAATGGGATGAAACATTAGAGGGGTAAAGTGTATTTTCTCCATGTAAAAAATAAAATTAGTATCCATTCAATTTTATGAAAATATAAGCAAAATAAAAAGACAAAATGATTTGTTTGGGTTTGCGATTTCAAAAAGTAAGATTTAAAAATAGCGGTTTAAAATGTTCGATCTAAAAACGTGAGTTTTAAAAACACAGTTAAGCGTTTGGCAAAATCACAGTTTGGCCTTTAAAATTGCAGTTTAGTCTTTAAAATTGTGCCTTTTTTAAATTTTTTTTTTTTTTTTAGAAAAAAAAAAAAAAAAAAAAAGAAAAAAAAACCTCATTTGCTGCAATTTGAAAACACAAATTTTTTGCGTTTTGAAATCGCATTTTTATCTATAAAATCTTAATGCCAAACGCATCCTTAATATATTTCAATTTTCAATTTGAAAGTAAAATTCTTTTATATCCCAAAAATCATTGATGATTGAATTTGTATTCAATTTCGCAGCAGTTTCTCTTTCGATCTACAATATGAAATAATCAATCAAAAACACATCTTTAATTTTGATGAGAAGCCTAATTTTGATAGTATTCATAGATGAAAATGAGTTTGTTCTATGAAAATGAATTCTAAAGTGCCACCAATGTTCTGTTGTGATGTTACAAATATTGGTTTTTATTTACCTATTAATTTTTTTGACCATTTGACAATAAAATCCATTCATGAGTTTTTATTATGGAAAAATCAGATATATGGTTGTTGGGGAATAAAAAACTTTTACAACCTATTTTTTAATTGCTGGTTTTAATGTTTTTTTTACCGTTGGTTTTTACATTAAAAACCATTTGTCTTCAATGTAGAAGCTTTGTTGACCGTTTGTCTTAAATACATGGATTATATGGCTGTTGTTTTTTGACCGTTGGTTTTAATACACAAATTTCATGATAATGAGTTTTAAAAGAAAAAAAAGATTCCCCATGTCTATATAAGCATGTGTTTAACTTTGACAAAAAATCATCAAAAAATATTACTTTTTTAGTAAGATTTCATTTCCATGCTCCAGTATTTTTCTTTGTTACCAAAGAGAAAAATAGAGTTATTTGCTACTCAATTTTTCATCCTCTTCAATTTGAGAAATTGTTGTTCATTTGATCTTCGTTACTTGAAAGTGCGTTCTTAACGAAGATAGATGCTATAGTCTAATCCTGGGAAGTTGCGTGTCAAGAGATCTGATCGCACCGAGTTATACACTCCGGGAGGCACGAAATCAACCTTTAAGGACAACGCTCTTGCGTGATTCTATAGTTTTGTGAGATTTTTCGTTGCTCTATTTTTTATTTACTGTATTATATTTATCTTATTGTTAATTGTTTGGATTAATATTATTTAGCATCAATAAGAATTTTTGCACCATCCATTTAATTTTACAACAATCTTAAAGGTTGAATATGGATGCACAAATTCTTACTGCTGCTAAAGTTCTTCCAGATGCTACAAAAATTGAATCTTTTGATAGAAATAATTTTAAACGTTGGCAACAAAAGGTTCTTGCAGTTTTAGATTTTACAAAAATCTCTAGTGCTCTAATTGAGCCTAGACCGGATGAGGAATCTGAAGAACAATCCAAAGAATTAAGAGATTGGGAAATGGCTAATACATTATGTGTGAATACTATATTGAATTCTTTATCTAATGAATTGTTTGATGTTTATTGTCATTTTACTATTGCTAGAGATTTATGGGATGAATTAGTTGGTAGATATGTGATTGAGGATGATGGTACTAAGAAATTTGCTGCAAGCAATTTCTTACATTTTTCAAATAACCGATGAAAAGAGTATTACTTCTCAAATTCATGAGTTTCATAACATAGTTGCTGAATTAGCCAAAGAGGGTGATGGTCTACCCGAAAGTTTTATGACATAGTGTCTTGTTGAAAAATTACCCGACTCTTGGAAGGAGTATAAACTCCATTTCAAACAAAAAAAAGACTTTCATGAGTCTTCAACAAACCATAGTGCATATTAAAATAGAAGAAAAGAATGAGGGGAAAAGGTTAACAAAGCTAAGGAATTTATTTCCAAAGCTAATTTAGTAGAAGAGAGATCTAGTAGGCCTCCACAACACTACAAGAAATTTGACCATAAGCCCAAAAGAAAACCTTGGAATAATAAGAAAAGATTCAACACATCTCATTCTCTAATACAAAAGAAAAAGGTCAATTGTTTTGTTAGTGGCAAAGCAGGTCATTATGTAGCGGTATGTAAGCAGAGGACCACCAACAACTACAAAGGATCAATATCAAAAAACAAGGCAAATGTGACGGAAGTGGAAGAGATCATTGCAGCTGTCATATCCGAAGCTAACATGACCACGGAAGTAAAAGGATGGGTAATTGATTCTGCATCTACTAGGCACATTTGTGGAAATAAAGAAGACTTATCCTCCTACACACCAATAAAGGAAAATACTGAGCGAGTAATTGTTTGAGACAATAGATTTGTGCCTGTGGTAGGCAAAGGGAAAGCTCTCTTAAAGCTAACTTCGGGTAAAACTCTTTCACTCTCCATGTTCTACATGTTCCTTATTTCCGACACAATCTTGTTTCAGTACACTTGCTTGGTAAGGCAAGACTTAAGGTTTTATTTGATGGAGGTATTGTTACCTTAACTAAGCATGATGCATTTGTTGGTAAAGGCTATGAAGATCAAGGTCTTTTTGTATTAAATGTTACTAATATTATTAATGAAAATTCATCTTCTTGTGCTTACTTGGTTGATTCTATTAATATTTGGCATGGTAGACTTGGACATGTAAATCTTGGGTACATCAAGAAAATGAAAGAAACCGGAATTATTAATTCACTAAGTGAAACCAATATGGATAAATGTGAAGTATGTGCTGAGACTAAAATCACTAAAAAATCTTGTAAATCTATTACAAGAGAAACTGAACTTCTTGGGTTAATACATAGTGATTTGGGTGATTTAAAGCACACAATAACTAGAGGTGGTAAAAAATATTATGTGATATTTGTTGATGATTACTCTAGATTTACTAAACTTTATTTATAAAGATCCAAAGATGAAGCCTTAGAAATGTTCATAAAATACAAAATTGAAATTGAAAATCAAAAGAATAAAAGGATTAAAAGACTAAGGACTGATAGGGGTGGTGAATATGAGTCTAATCCATTTAAGGAATTTTGTGAACAAAATGGCATAATACATGAAGTTACACCTCCTTATTCACCGGAATCTAATGGAGTAGCCGAAAGAAAGAATAGAACTTTGAAAGAAATGATGAATGCTATGCTTGTTAGTTCCGGGCTACCCACTAACATGTGGAGGGAAGCCATTCTTTCGGCTTGTCACATTCAAAATAAAGTGCCTCATAAGAAAACCGGTAAAACTCCTTACGAACTTTGGGCAGGTCGTAAGCCTAGTTTGAAATACCTCAAAGTGTGGGGGTGTTTGGCAAAAGTTATGCTACCCGAGCCTAAAAAGAGGAAACGTGGCTCTAGAACTTGTGATTGTGTTTTTATTGGTTATGCTTGCAATAGTTCATGTTAGATTTCTTGTTATTAAGAGTGATGTTTTAGATCACAATACCATTATTGAATCTGAAAATGCTATTTTCTTTGAGAATGTGTTTCATTTGAAAAATAAGGAAAAATTATTGCATGAACCTTCTTTTACTTCTAATAAAATTGTTGATGATGTGCAAGAATTGAGGAAGAGCAAGCGAGCTAGAACGGAAAGGAATTTCGGTAATGATTTTATTACTTATATTGTTGATGATGATCTGATATGTTATAATGAAGCAATCAAATCTATTGATGCACTTTTTTGGTTAGAAGCTATTAATAATGAATTATATTCAATTATGTCTAATCATACATGAGAACTTGTTGAGTTACCTCCTAAGACCAAACTAATTGGTTGTAAGTGGGTGTTCAAGAAGAAACTCAAACCGGATGGTACAATAGATAAAAACAGGCACGCTTGGTGGCTAAAGGCTACAAGCAAAAGCAAAATGTTGATTATTTTGACACTTATTCTCCGGTTACTAGAATTGCATCTATTAGAATATTGTTTGCTATTGCTTCTATTTATAAACTTGTGGTACATCAAATTGATGTTAAGACCGCCCTTTTAAATGGTGATTTAGAAGAAGAAATTTATATGGAGCAACCTGAGGGACTGGTAATCTCCGGTCAAAAACACAAAGTTTGTAAATTAGTGAAATCTTTGTACGAATTAAAACAAGCTCCTAAACAATGGCATGAAAAATTTGACAAAGTGATGTTGTCTAATGCTTATTCTATTAACGGTGGAGATAAATGCATTTATAGCAAGTTTAGTAATAGTAAAGGTGTCATTATTTGTTTATATGTTGATGATTTGCTTATTTTTGGAACCAACATTAATGTTGTGCATGAAGCTAAAAGATTTCTTTCATCTAATTTTGATATGAAAGACTTGGGTGAAGCTAATGTTATATTGGGCATTAAAGTTCTTAGAGATAATAATTGTTTTACTTTATCTCAGTCACATTATTTTGAAAAGATGCTAAAAAGATTTGAGCACTTTGATTATTCACCTATGTCTACACCATATGATTCTAAAATACATTTGGTTAAGAATCACGGTGATAATGTTTCACAAGAGAAATATGCACAAATCATTGGTAGTTTAATGTTCTTAACAAACTGTACATGCCCTGATATTGCATATGCTGTCGGTAGATTGAGTAGATATACTCATAATCCTAGTGTTGAGCATTGGGATGCAATCTCTAGATTGTTGAGATATTTAAAATGCACAATTAATTATGGTTTGTCATATTATGGTTTTCCTGCTATATTAGAAGGGTATTGTGATGCTAACTGGATTTCTGATTCAGATGAACTAAAGCCTACCAGTGGCTATGTGTTCACATTAGCAGGAGGAGCTATATCTTGAAAGTCCTCTAAACAAACTTGCATAGCAAGATCCACAATGGAGGCAGAGTTAGTTGCCTTGGAGAAGGCTGGAACTGAAGCTGAATGGCTAAGGAGCCTTTTGATTGATTTACCTTTATATGCTAACCTAGTTCCACCTGTTTGTATTCATTGTGATTGTCAGGCTGCTATAGCTCGAGCCAAGAGCAAGATCTATAATGGCAAAAGTCAACATATCCGATTAAGGCACAATATTGTGAGGCAGCTTATTGAGACCGGTGTAATATCCATGGATTTTGTGAGGTCAGAAAGGAATTTGGCAGATCCTTTGACCAAGCCACTAGCAAGAAGGCTGGTGAGTGAAACATCGAGGGGGATAGGACTGATACTCAAATGATGACACTGTGATGGATACCCAACATCTATGATTGGAGATCCCATGAATGAGGTTTAATGGGAAACGAAGTCACAAGTGATCATTGTATGGTATTGTCATTCTATGTTATTTTACTATCTTGTTGAAAAGATTATTGATGAGTCCATCCCTATAGTGTAAGACAGTACAAAGATGCAGGGTGATTAAGGATGAGTTTAAAACTCTTAAGCATAGTCCATACATGTTGGGATGGGGTGTTACATGCACACACCCTTGATGGATACCACCTATATGAGTGTGGAGGTGGTGCCGCTTCCTATGAGACTTGGGTAGGTCTCTAGAGCACTCATGAAACCCAGGGGCGCATGGCCTGTATAAGGAGCCAACCCGCAGAACAACCCAATTTTTTATTTTATTTTAATTCTTATTTATTTATTAATTTTCTTTTGGAGAAAGTTATGTGGGTGATAAGTTTGCTTACTTTATGAATTTGGTTAAAAGAGTCTAACTCTACCACAATTCATTAAGTTCCTACTTATTTATCCTAGTTGTGGTTAAAACTTTCGGGTACCACATCAATGCATGCTTTCAATCTCCTTCTATTCTAATATTTGAACATGTGGGAGATTGTTGTGATGTTACAAATATTGGTTTTTATTTACCTATTAATTTTTTTGACCATTTGACAATAAAATCCATTCATGAGTTTTTATTATGGAAAAATCAGATATATGGTTGTTGGGGAATAAAAAACTTTTACAACCTATTTTTTAATTGCTGGTTTTAATGTTTTTTTTTACCTTTGGTTTTGTAACGCCCCGATATTTGAACTAGCAAATATCGAAGTCGTGACGCTGCAACTTTAGAAAATACAATCTTACAGCGGAGTATGTATATTTTTTTCTTTTTCTATGACCTAGGAATAACTTACACAACACAGTTGAGCTGACTGAAATACCTCGAGGTGATATATTATTAAATAAAATAGAAACATGGTTTTCATTACAACATATGTACACACTAGGTGTACCAAATATATGCCACAGACGGCACCTAAATTAACATAGTAATATCTATTAAGTTTACACACATCACCATACATAATAAAAGCGATTAACATAAATGAGACTTGCTCCATAGAGTAAGCATAAATCCTGCAGCAGATGGTCTATCAACCATCAAAACCAGTAAAAGGACCATCGTCCTCACTTTCTATCCCTGCATCAAGATCTATGTAAAGATGACGTTATCATATTTACATAGGCAAACAAGTGAGTAATCTATTTTCCTAGATATAAAGACTAAAAAGACTAGTTTGAACAAATAAGATTAAAGACTAAAATATATAATAATGAATGAGTTGTGAATGCAGCATAATGACAGATTAGTTTGTGTTTTATGATAATCTTTCTTCAGACCTCTTCTCATGAGCTCTCAGCCCGCTTACGTCCGTTATGTCCCTCACACTTTAGAGGTTTACCTGTTTGGTGCTGGCAACTACACCGCCCCAGCTTAGTTATATATTAGGCATGTTGGACGGTTATATACCCCCATCCACTGAGATACCGACAGTTCCTCGTGGCAATCCACCCAGCTTGTTCTTAAGGTGGCTATCTTATCAGCCCATTTTATTAGACACATTATGCAGCAGTTGTATTGCAAAATTATATCAATAAGACAAAATAAGAATTCCTATAACAATAAAACAAAGCTAGTACTCAGTAAGTATATCCATACTTACACTCCTTAGTGTAGTATTCTGCTCCACTTCTGCATATAATACATACATACAAACAATACTTAGTTCATTCTCCAATAATATCATTGTTTTAAAGACACTCATCTTTTTATATTTATTTATTATCCGTCACTTCATCTTTACTTACTCATTTTATTATATTAATCTAAGATAGTTACTTATAACTAGCTTTATGCCTAAATTCATTTTTGGTGACGAGGCTAATGGCCAGTATCACTAAATACAAACAAGTATTATAAATAATATATATAAAACATGACTCATATTTTGGAGATGAGACCAATGGTCCGTACCTACCAAAGTATGAATCAAAATTTAAATAACAATAAAAGAAATGACTGAATGTAAATACTGAATTCATATTCTGGGGATGACCGCCAAAAATATGAATTAAAATTTAAATGACATAAAAGAAATAACTGAATGTAAATAATGTATATTTCGGGGATGATATCAAATGGTCCTTACCGCCAGAAATATGAACATAAATTTAAATGACATAAAAGAAATAACTGAATGTAAATAATGCATATTTCGGGGATGAGATCAAATTGTCCTTACCGCCAGAAATATGAACAGAAATTTAAATGACATAAAAGAAATGACTGAATGTAAATACTGTAAAGTAAATAATATATAGATAATATTATAAGTCCTTAAATGATTTTGTCCACTAACTCTTTATTATTAATTCACTTGTATCCATTACTTTATTTTACATTATACGCTTTTTGGGTCTTTAAACAATTAAATGAGAACAAGTGATAAAAGTAATAAATCATGATATTTATACAAGAAACACTTACCCAAAAATCCTTAGAAGTAAAACTCCACCAAATCTTCTCTAGGTAGCTAGTTTAGAAAAACATTTGAATACTACAAGAAAGATTTTAGGCTATATGGTTTTTGACTAGAACTAAGAAATAAAATGAAAGGAGAAGCAAACAATTTTACTTGTTCTAAGATTGTAAAAACTTAAGTGAAAGTGAATTTAGCTAAGGCTCTATTTATAAGAGAATGAATGGTTAGGATTTATTTTTACACATTTGATCTAAGGGTTGAGATGGATTTAACCAAAAGAATGAACCTAGTCCATATTTCATGCTCTATACTAATTAGAATTTTCATCCAAAATGAGGGCAGTGTATTCCGATCCATTTTTCAATGTCCAAACGTACTCCGATTGACATGAAATTTTGAGAGTAGATAGAGGGCTCCAATACAAACATTTTATATTTTTGGTTCGACTTCATCCGAGTTCGTTTAAGTCTATTTTTGGCCTACACAAAGTTTCTAATTCAACTTAGGCTTTAACTATTTGCATTCCCACTTGGCCACTTTCCTTATTAAATCATTATAATCATGATATTTACTATAATCATCATTACTAGAAGACTTTAAGCTTTCAACAAAGGTGGCTAGCCTTGGTATCTTTCTTTAACAGTTTTAATCTCATTTAGACAGTATGAAAATTAAGACACTGCTTTTTAGGCTAAAAAACTGAAAAGCTTCAAATTAATTTATGACTTCGCTAAACACCAATATAAATAATTTATTCACTAGATTGGGTTTGATTATGCCCATAAACATATTAGTGAAGCTAAATTTTTAGAATTGAAGAAATATACATAAGAGGTCAAAAATCAATGTAATATACCTTTAACACTAAATAGTTATTTAATATCATTAATCCACATATCATTGTTCTAATTTATCGATTATATTTTTAATCTATTTAATATTATTTAAATAAGAGTTTTAAAATCTAGGTCGTTACAGGTTTTTACATTAAAAACCATTTGTCTTCAATGTAGAAGCTTTGTTGACCGTTTGATTTTGTTTGTTGACCGTTTGATTTTTTGTTGACCGTTTGTCTTAAATACATGGACTATATGGCTGTTGTTTTTTGACCGTTGGTTTTAATACACAAATTTCATGATAATGAGTTTTAAAAGAAAAAAGATTCCCCATGTCTATATAAGCATGTGTTTAACTTTGACAAAAAATCATCAAAAAATATTACTTTTTTTAGTAAGATTTCATTTTCATGCTTCAGTATTTTTCTTTGTTACCAAAGAGAAAAATAGAGTTATTTGCTACTCAATTTTTCATCCTCTTCAATTTGAGAAAGGGTTGTTCATTTGATCTTCGTTACTTGAAAGTGCGTTCTTAACGAAGATAGACGCTATAGTCTAATCCTGGGAGATTGCGTGTCAAAAGATCCGATCGCACCGAGTTATACATTCCAGGAGGCACGAAATCAACCTTTAAGGACAACGCTCTTGCGTGATTCTATAGCTTTGTAAGATTTTTCCTTGCTCTATTTTTTATTTATTGTATTATATTTATCTTATTGTTAATTGTTTGGATTAATATTATTTAGCATCAATAAGAATTTTTGCACCATCCATTTAATTTTACAACATGTTCATCAAGCTTGGCTATTTCTCTCCGACCAATTTGCAATTCAATCTAGGACACAGATTTTTCACCTCAAGAGGCAACTCCAAAATGTACATCAAGGTTCCAAAAGTTGCGCTCAGTATGTTGAAGCTGCCAAACAATTTGCTGCTCATCTTGCAGCCGTCGGACATCATGTGGATGATGATGCTCACATTGACTATGTGGTAGGTGCACTCGATCCTTATTTTAACCCATTTACCATTTCCCCATTATTTGCAACCCATGGTAAGTCTTTTACCTTTGAGGATTGTTAGGATTTTGAAAAAAAGGTTAATTAAGTGACAAAATAATTCGGGATACAAATTGTTTTGGGGAAAATTTGATCAAGGCATGGTTGTGAAAGACTTCTCCAGAAGCTCGTCTGTAATGGTGTTTGAAGAGCAGACGGATGAGGTATTATGTGGGGACCACCGAGATGCTCGTGTGCAAGCTAATCTGATGTATGTACATACGAGATATTTAGAGAAGACCTAGAAGATGTGATTAAGCCTAATCAATCATAATAGAAGGCCTATATAATGTGGTTAAGTTTAATTAATTAAGGGAATGAGCAAATCAAAATTTCTTTAATTGGAATTAAAATCGGATTTGATTCAATTCTTTATTCTGCACATGTCTCAGTATTTTGACCAAAACTTTCGGGTCAAGTATCGAATTGAGGTGAAACCAGCGACATTTGAAAACTAACTCAAAATGTGACAAATCTCTTTGTGAGAAATGATTTTCCTAATTCAAATGTTTACTATGCCAAAATCTATAAGGACAAAAATATTAACGAATCCTATTCCAACTAGTACTATGTTTTATTGTAGTCTATATATAGGGAATTGCTATTAATGAAATTATAAGTATTTCTTCATTAGAATCCCATGTGCTAAGAGAGCATTTAAGATATTGAGTGTTAGGATTAGTATATTTTAGAGTAAAATGTTGTGCTCTTATTACAGATCGTCAACAACGTAAAAAGCCTATCAAAGGTTCCAGTTAAGGGGATGCACTTCAAGAAGATTTTCAAGATAGGAAACAAGCGGGAAACTTGTTGATCTTACATAGTCTAAGATTTGCAAAGGGTTATAAGTTTCCTTGTGTTTGTAATTTGTATCTTCTTATAGTGATTTCTTGGGTTTGATTGCTGTAACACCCCCAAATCTAGCCTTGAGCAGTCCGGTAGGGTTATTGGCAATTACCCCAATATAGCTAACTGGTAGCTAACTGGGGAACTACCCTCTAAGCATAATCAAAGTTTATGCATAAGATGGTAAAATAAATCTAAGAAATCTAATAACCATAAAGGAAACATACATTATCATCGAAACATATACACGAAGCAACTACAAATAACCTGATCAAACCTATGTGCCATATTCCCCTAAGAGTGATTTTCAAATGTTTTAGAAACGCTAATTTATTTCTTTGGTTTTTTTTTTATACTTCATGCTTCAATATATTGTATGAACTTGTTTAGAGCCTAGGATGTAGTTTTTAACATGGTAACATGATGATAGAAGCCTAAACTTTTAATTTTTTACTCTGCTCGAATGTTTTCTACCTATTCTGGCCAAACGTTTGCCCCCGTGACCGAACATTCGCTCCTTGGAAAGAACGTTCAACCAGGGCCCAAAATGCATAAAAGTTTTGTGACCTTTTAGCTAGACGCATTCTCTTAGGACCTTTTGTGTTTTTAGTAAACCCTATAGCACTGCGTATAACGATAACCATGTTTCGTTATAGCAGCGATTAGGAATGTCGAAGGACTCAAGCGAGCGTACGAGGTAAGTAAACACTAACGACTACTTTCCTTAAACATGTGTGATATGTCAGCTGACTAAACACACGTATGATATAAGCATATTTACTCTTTAACGTAACTTGGTAATTGTCTTAATAATTGGGTTAATAAGATGTATCGTATGACATGATGTACGTGCAGTATAATGGCCAATTGACTATAGACTTACTATATATACTTGATTCTATGGTCAAATGTGTGTAGATGTGTTATATGGGCCTCCATTGATTGTTTTGTGACCCGCGTAGTCATGATTTGTGGATCACTACAGGACGTACATTGTTGGTAGCGTGGGCCATCTGAGGTCGGACTCGGTCCGGCTGCTAGTATATGGACGATAGCGTACAATGATCAAGATATTAGCATTGTATTACAGGTCCTTTGGGACAATGCCAACTCTACTGAGAATTGATAATATTTTGGGTAGACCATATATGATAGTTATGACCTATTAAAGCATTAGTTTTATGTATTAAAACTTATAGGCGATTGCCGTTAGAATTACACCCCTTCATTTCAAGTAAAACAATACTTTTATGGTGTATTAACAAAGACTACCTCATTTAAATTCTTATTGAAACTGTACATTAATTTCTGTTCATTAATAATTGACTCATTTCATACAAAATTATGAGGTTTAGTTATGAAGTCTTTAGACTTACGCAGTTATCATATCTTGTAGGAAACTCATTCCTAAGAAAAGGATAGTGGCGAGATTTCCACTCCAGGTTATTGAGATAATTAAGACAAAAACCAACTATGTGTAATCCGATTTGATGATGATACTTATTTATTTGATGATTTTAGATTCCTCAGAATTACTTCACATTCCTATGCATTTACTCTGATTATGCTAGAAGCCTAGAGAGGGATGGTTCCTCAGTTAGCAAGTTTTGAAGTAATTGCCAGTAACCATACCATACTAGTTAAGGCCAAATTTGAGAGCGTTACACTACAATCCCAATATTTTTAAAATTTCTATAATATCTACCTTATTTGAGAATTAGTTAAGACAAAAAAGTCAAAAGGTTTACTATTGGATTGATAGATTTATCCGTTTTATTTTAATTTTTTCAGTTTCAATA
>NC_081551.1:15273882-15276224 GCF_901000735.1 Corylus avellana | reverse complement strand
ACTATCCTCCAAAACATTTGTATGTGAATAATATTTTGCTTTTAAAATATCCGCAGCCAAAGAGTTGGGATTTTGCAAAAGCCTCCAGCACTGTTTGGCCAAAAGGGCTTTATTAAAAATCACAAGATCCCTAAACTCCATACCACCTTGAGATTTCGAGTAGCCCATGTGTTTCCAACTCATCCAATGGATTTTTGATTTATTATCCAGATGTCCCCACCATAAGTTATGTATCATCCCATTAATCTCCTTGCATAAAGTGATTGGGAGCTGGAATACACTCAAACTGTACGTAGGTATGGCTTGAACGACAGCTTTCAAAAGCACCTCCTTTCCTACTTGTGACAGAAACTTGACCTGTCAATTATTCAATCGATTCCACACTTTATCTTTGATACTCTTGAAAGCTTTGGAACTTGATTTTCCTACCAAAGTCGGCAACCCAAGGTACTTTTCATAAGTTTGCGATGCTAGAAAACCCAACAGATAAATAATTTCTTGTCTCCTCTCTTTACTTGTATTTCTGGTGAAAAAATAAATAAAAAATAAAACTAGAAGTCTTCTCATTATTAAGCTTTTGACCCGAAGCAACTTCATATTTTTCCAACAAGTCTCATTAGCCTACGTCACTCAATAAAATTAGCCTTGTAAAACAATAGACAATCATCAACAAAAAAAAGATAGCTAAGCTGAGGTCCTTTTCTTGAAGTTGGAACCCCTGTAATACATCCTGAACACTCAGCATGGTGAATAAGAGAACTAAGTGCATCCGCACATGTGATAAAGAGGTAAGGGGAGAGGGGATCCCCTTGCCTTATGCCCCGTGATGGCTTAATGTTCCCCACCAGCTGTCCATTCACCACAATGGCATACGAGACCATACTAATACACATCATAATGAGTTGTACCCACCTATCTGAGAACCCCATCCGCCTTATAACAACTTCCAAAAAATTCCACTCTACGGACTAAAATCGGTAGTCATATTTATCAAATTATCGTGCATTCTACTCCTTTCATTTATATTCCAATAAAAAAGGTGATGTACTTTGTGCTACATGTTTAGGCTGCCATATAAGACCAATAAAACACAATCACATATACATTCATGCCACATCAACATATCACATAAGAAATAAAATTGAAGAAACACCTTGGGGAAATATATTTTCCAAGTGAGAAAAAATATGTGATTAAATTGGGCATTAAGGAAAAGATGTAGTGAATTAAAGTGGTAGTCTACATTTACTTTAATTCAACTGTTAAATATTTTATGGAGGAATTAAATGCACACATATTAAGAATTTTCTTAGGGATTAAATTATTAATACAAAATATTAACTAGAGTTCAATGCCTTTCCTAATCCAACATCTCCTTTCCCACTAATCCATTACAATTATAAGTGGAAAAGATCTTGTCTTGTGCTTTTTTATTTTTAGTAATTTTACAAGTTTCTATTGTATCTCTTTAAAGATTATGTGACTTTTAAAATCACTATTTAATCAAAATTTAATCACAAACTTAATGGTGATTTTAAAAGCCACATTGAAGGGACACAGGAAGGACTTATAGTATTACTCTTTTTTTGCTCATCTTTGTCGTTCGGGTTTACTTGTGGATTAAAAAAATGACATTTTACCTTTCCATATTTTCAAAAATTGAGTAAAAAAGAATAAAATTAAGGAAAAATTAATAAACTAATCACAACAATTCTTTTTTTTTTTTTTTTTTTGACATGTCTGTACAAGAGGGGGGAGGGGGATTCGAACTAGTGACCTCCACTTCATTAAGTGTGGTCCCAACCAATTGAGCTACTTCTTGAGGACAATCACAACAATTCGGATTTGTATTAAATTGATCCCTGGGCCTATTGTAGCTTTTTGTATCAAATATATTTCCTTTCAATTCCATATATTTTCATGAAGAAGTCGTACTAAAATTATATATATTTACCCTAAATTAAAAAAATAAAATAAGTCGCAGCTCCCCTCACCAGATGAAGGGCAACCAGTCACTCCTTTGTGACAAAGATCACCATTTAATTTCTAATTTTTTATTATTTAGTAGTAGAATTTGTAATTTTACAAAGAGTTCACTCACAAAATTAAATAGAATAATGAATTTTTAATATAAGGGGTAACTTCACTGAAGACCCCTGAACTTTTACTCTATTTGACAAACCTCCCTTAAACTTTAAAATCTCTTAATTTAATCATCTAAACTTTCAATTGCTCTCGATTTAAACATATTTGTTAAATATAGCCATTAGAAATACTAAAAAAGACCAAAACATTCATGATTTTCATTTTTTTTAAATAAAAAAACTTTTGGAATTAAGGGT
>NC_081551.1:15227308-15273782 GCF_901000735.1 Corylus avellana | reverse complement strand
TTTTAGGGATGGGATGTGCTTTCAAAATTACTCTTTTTTGTTAATGCATTTTTAAGGATTTTCTTTTTGTTTTTTATTTGACATAAATGTGAAAACAGATTGTGAGTATCTAATCTAATCTAATCTAATATCTAATATAATATATAATAGGAGAGTTTTAGATAGGAGAGTCTAAGACTTTAACACGTAGCATTCTATTTATCTGACAAATCATTATATTAAAAATATATAATAGGAGAGTTTTAGACAGGAGAGTCTAAGAGTTTGACACGTGGCATTCTATTTATCTGACAAATCATTATATTAAATGAAACTGTGCATTTGAATTTTTTAAAGTTTTAAGTAGAATAGACTAATATTATGACATGTGTCATTTCATTTAAAATCAAAACACACGTGTTTTTTTCAAACTACCCTATTTCTCAATCTCAACTGCCATCAAACATTATTTATCTCTACGTTATCTAATATCTAATATAATCTAATATCAAATCTCTAATATCATATATAATCTAATCTCCTATATATAATAGGGGAGTTTTTAGTAGAAGGGCATAAAATTGCGACATGTGGCATTTTAAAATCCAAGAGTCATTTTAAGTTAAAAACAATCAAACTGTGCGTTTTAGACAGGAGAGTCTAAGAGTTTGACACGTAGCATTGAAATGGTGTGTTTGAATTTTTTAAAGTTTTAAGTAGAATAGGCTAATATTATGACATGTATCATTTTATTTAAAATCAAAACACACGTGTTTTTTTTCAAACTACCTTCTTTCTCAATCTCAACTGCCATCAAACATTATTTATTCCCACATTATCTAATATCTAATATAATCTAATATCAAATCTCTAATATCATATATAATCTAATCTTCTATATATAATAGGGGAGTTTTTAGTAGAAGGGCATAAAATTGCGACATGTGACATTTTAAAATCCAAGTGTCATTTTAAGTTAAAAACAATCAAAAGTTGTCATGTTTCACACTTTCACTCAAACACTGTTTCCCCTTCCATTAAACTTGATAAACTAACCGTCTTTACATTTTAAAATATCACATACGACAAAAAAGAAAAGAAAATCATATTTGTCAACAAGGTTCTCTTCTCTTTCTTTTTCTCTTTGTGCTTCTTGAGAAAAAAAAAATGTTCGTTTAATTTGCACAATTTTTTTTCTCTCCAAACGTTTTTCAATTTGTTTCTAGATCGTCCTCCTGTTCAAAATATTTCAAAAATCAGATTTAATTACGTTTGTACAATTTTTGTTCTCTCCAAATGGTTTTCTCCTCCTCTTCAAAATATTTCAAAAATCAGATTTAATTACGTTAATTCATTTTTTGTTCTCTCCAAGTGTTTTACAGTTTGTTTTGATTTCAATATTTTGTTTCACTTTCACTCAAACATGGCTTCCCCTTCCATTGAAGGTGATAAACTAACCGTCTTTACAGTTTAAAACATCACAGACTACAACAAACAAACATAAAATTATCTTCATCAACAAGGTTTTCTTATCTTTCGTTTTCTTTTTGTTTTTCTTGAGAAAAAAAAGGTTCCATTTAATTTGTACAATTTTTTTCTCTCCAAATTTTTTTTAGTTTATTTCTAGATCGTCTTCCTGTTCAAAATATTTCAAAAATCAAATTTAATTAGGTTTGTACAATTTTTGTTCTCTCCAAATGTTTTTCTTCTCCTGCTCAAAATATTTCAAAAATTAAATTTAATTACCTTTGTAAAATTTTTGTTCTCTCCAAATGTTTTTCAGTTTTTTTGATTTCAATATTTTGTTTCTAGATCATCCTCCTGTTCAAACTATTTCAAAATTTAGATTTGATTCTGTTTGTACAATTTTTTTACACTTCAAACTTTTTAAGTTTGTTTTGATTTCAATATTTTTTCAAATTAAAAAAAAAAAAAAAAAAAATTTGTATAAACACATACTAACAAGAAATCATATTTGCAATTGCAATTCATTTAACTACAAATATGTACACAAACTGTTCAAAAACAATGTCACTGAAACTATAGTAATATTTGTCTTGATTTTTTTTCTTCAAATTATCCTAATTTATCATGTTTGTAAATATAGAATACAGGTGATTGCTTTTTATTTCTTTTGGAAATAATTTACAATAGGCCTAGAGGTATAGCTATTATTTTTCTTGAATTTTTATTTAATACCTTTATTTTGTTTTGTAGCATTAATTGCTTAATGTTGTTAGTGTACATTTTTCTCTAATAGATTTCCTTGCTATATAAATATTACAATTAATAAAATGAATTGTTATATAATTATATTATTTAGTTGAAATATGATTCAAAACAATGTCACTGAAACTATTGTTATATTTATCTTAACTTTTTTACCAAAAAAAAAAAAAAATCCTATCTATCATGTTTGTAATTAAATGCAAGTGATTTCTTCTTTCTTTCTTTTTTTCATTATTCTTCTTAATTTTTATTTAGGTTCTTTACTTTTTTTTTCTAGCATTAATTTCTAACAATACATTTTGTTTGTATTGCACTCTTTAGGTAAAATAATTAACATGGCAGATCTATAATTGATATGCTTTAAGGTTGTTTTAAATGCATTCCTATTTTTCATTTTTGGTTAAATTGAAATTAAGATTGATGCCAATTTTTCACTTTTAAGTACAAAAACATAGCATTATGATATAATAACTTAAATTGTTCTTATCCAATTTGTAGATTATCTATTATGTTTGACACATATATGCTTTTGTGCGAATATATAATTTGTAAACACATGTCGCAGGTTATAAAGTTTTCTATTGGTGTTTTTGATAAGAGATATGACGATTTTTTAGTTTACAATATTGTACATTGATAGTTTTTTTCCTATGTTTAATGCACATTGTTTAGGTGCTTAATTGATTGTTATCATTGGCTTTAAAGGTTTTATTGGAGCAAAAAAAAAGTCTATAGCGAAGACAACTCTTTTCTATTATATTAGTATTTTTCATTTTCTGTTTGACTTTATATTTTGTGTTCCTGTTCTTATCTTTTCGATTTTTGTCTTTATCTTCTATTCTAATTTATATATTTTGTTTAATTCTAATTGCTTAATTTTCTCTTTTTGTAAATTTTATAATGAATTAAGGGAAATAATGGTGAGAGAGTTTTCTGTCGTTATTTTTGATACGAGGTATGACGATTTTTTAGTTTACGCTGCTGTTCATTATATATATAAATATTGTTTGATCAAGGACATTACGTAGGAAAAAATAAAGCATAGAATAAAGAATTGATCGACGACATTGGCTTTTAGAGTTTTTATAATAGATTATGATTTTTACCTTCAAAATTTTTATGAGGTTATATCAAATTAATTTTTGGGTAGCCTAATAGTTAATATAAGAAATATGATGTGTGTGATAATGTGTTATTTTGATAGTCAGGAATATTTACAAGAATCATTTAGGTACTTATAAGATTGTTACAATTAGGCTTTTATGGTGGGTATGAGGAATGCAAAGCTTACAAACACATTTTACAAAAAATACTTTTACAAACTGATGTGGTACAAAAAAAACTAAAAATATATAAAAATAAAAGGTTTTTTTGAATGATTATATAGTCAAAAAAATATTTATAGTTCCTTTTGTTTTATACTACATCTATAAGTACAACTATTTAATACGTTTCAATTTATAAGGATTACACTTTATAAAATTCTAAATTTAATGATAACCATGATTTAATGAACGTTTTTTTTTTTTTTTTTTTTGAATAGCCAATCAGTTAATTCAATAAGGAGAAGGAAATTAGTTAGTGTAATTTCTCAAACTTCTCTCTTTGAAAGTATTTTAAATAAATTTATTTTGAGTATGCAATTATGCAAGGATAAGGCCTAAGGGCATGGAAAAATGACTTGAGTATTTGTGTTGTTGTAAAATGTAAATGGTCTCTCAATGATTTTCTTTTTCTTTTAAAGCTTTATAGAAAGTTTTTTTTTTTAAAAAAAAAAAAAAAAACTTTTTTTTCTTCGGTCATTTATACATCCACTAATTGTTATTATTATTATTATTATTATTATTATTATTATTTTCTGTCCTGTCATTTTTAAAAAACGTACAACCCGTGCATTGCACGGGGTACAAGCTTGTTTTATATTAATTTTAGTTTGTTTATTATTATTATTATTATTGTTTTTAGAAACATAAAACAAAAGTGAGAAATATAAATGTTTAAGAATGAAATAATATAACAAATGTGAATTAAGTTAGAGAGAGAAAAAATTCATATTTTCCTGGACTGAAATTAAGAAAAATGTTTTATTAAATTTTCACGCAAAAATTACTTCTATATATTTAAATAAATAAAAGCCCATGAATTTCAATTTAACTAAAAAATTTGTCTATCATACGTATCTTGAAAATTATTGAAATTATGTACAGGAGGTAACATAAAAAATCATGTTAGGGGATGAAGTTTTGTAATATGATGATGATATATATATATATATACCATGTAATTCTAAGTCCGAATATGGTATTTAGGTTTGAATAAAGTTTGGATATCTATGCATTAATTAATTAATTAATTAAGGCCGGTTGTCTTTTAATTTGAACATTGTGTTTGTAGGAAGTAGTATACACTCCCTTTGCCTTATCACCAAACGACTAACCATTTAGGCAATAACAAATAACATTTTCATACATGTATACGTATATTACTATCGGTTCCAGAAAAGGAATTAAAAAAAAAAAAAAAAAATTGCTACGCACATTGTACTTGTCAGTGATCACTTTCTTGCGGAAAAAATAATGATCTCCATGCACATTATACTTGTTAGTGACTTTTTCGTGTCCTTTTGCAGTAATGCTATACACTATTTTTTATTCTCTTAAAGTTGATATGACTTTTAAAATACCACTAAATTTGAGTTTGACCATTATTGAATTTTGATTCAATTGTGATTTTAAAAGGTACATCGACTTTGAAAGCATAAAAAAAATAGTTCATAGCATTACTCCCCTTACAAAAAGTGGTCCCCAAAATCAAAGTGGTCCCCGTCAACTTTTTATATGGTGAAAACAAGTTCTAAGACTTGGGAGGAAGAAATCGACTTATGGGTAGCACGAACCGACAAGAATTCAACATATCTTCACCAATGGCCAGTTTCCAGCTCTCTATTTTGAAAAATGTTAGGAATATTAAATTTTTTACTAAGAGATGAATATTAAATTGATGTGAAGCTTATTCATTGGTACTCGTAATATTTCTCTTAATTTATTGTTTTGATCATTTACAATAAATAAGCTCCACATTATTTTGGTATCTATCGTTTTATAAAAGTTTTGGTACCTACAACATTTTTCCTCTATTTTTAGTTAATACGCTTATTCCTGTCAAAAGCGAATAATTTCTTAGGTATTTTGTCTTTATAATCCCTAGAATATAAGAGATGTTCCAAATAATCCCTCCAATAAAACTTTATCCACTGATTACCTTTAACTGTTGTAAATAATGGGCCAATCATTTTCATAATTGGGAGCTTTATGGTAATTTCATTACCTAAAAAAAATGGTTTACTTTTAGTTTATTGGTTTTGGATGTGAAGTAAAAATATTATTTAACTGGTAAAGTAAGATTAACTAACTCGTTAATTTATCATAGTTTATTTTTTATTTATTTCTTTTTACTTTTTTTGTTTTTGTAAATTTTAGTGGCTTTCATTTATTAATCTTGTTGGACATGCATAAAGAGTGGTAAATCCTGGTTACTGACTGCACGGAAGGTCACGTGATGTCTTTTCAGACTCTAGTTTATCTCTACCTACTTCTACCAACTTCTCCAACTCAGTAAAGGAAATAAAAAGACTTCAAAAAAAAAAAAAAAAAAAAAAAAAGAACGAGAAAGTTTCTTACCGTGAGAGTTATATTTAGGGGTAGACACATTAATCATTTACCGCCTACCAACCACTTACTGACTACAATTAAACTGATATTAACCGCCTGCCGTCAGAATTTGGTCGGTAATCAGTTAAGGATTTTTATACCGACATCAGTTCACAGTTCAATTTGGTTAATTGCAACCCCTAATCCACAACCACATCCCAATTAATTTTATACATACGTGCGCGGGGTTGCTTCCAAAGAATAGGTGTGCCTAGTTGGGGAAGGCTCTGTGCTTCATTTTCCCTCTCAATTTCCCTCCAAAATTCCTCGAGCTACAGTAGCCTTACAAAATACTAGATTTGGGTGAGAAAAAACACCCCATGCACTACATTATTCTGTCAAAGCCACATTTTTCGGGCTATCATCGCCATGAACTCGATTTTTCCCAATTCATATCTCACCACCATCTCCTCTACAACATGTAAAAAATTGAGTCCATCACCAATGGCCTTTTGTGATTCTTTTGGCTCACAACTCCACACATCCTGAGTGGATGGGCAGCTCCATAGAATGTGTTTGACCGTTTCTTCATCTCTCCCACAAATGGGGCACAATGCTTCTTGGACAACTCTTCTTCGTAATAAATTTGCTTTAGTAGGTAGAAGATTTTGACAAGCTTGCCGCATAAACATTTTAGCCACATTTGGGATTTTTAAATTCCACATGGTCTTCCAAATACCATTCTCTTATCTTGCTTGGATCCTGCACCTCCCCTCAAAGTCTGCAATTCGTTCTCCATATGATACACACTTCTAACAGAAAATTCCTCATTAGAAGTGCATCTCCAAACCAGTTGATCATTTGGTAATAACGGGCTTAAAAGAATTTGATAGATTATTCGGGCTTCTTCTTCATTAAAAGCTTATGTGATGCCATTCAGATTCCACCATTTTGTTTCTAGATCAATGAGCTTCATCACTCTTGCATCCTCTGAAAGCAGCCTTCTAAGGGATTGGACCTTAAAAGAAATTGGTGTCGGAAGCCATCGATCACCCTATTTATATATCTCTACCATCCCCCACTCTCCATACGAGTTCATTTTTTAGAACATCCGAAGCAGAGAAAAGACTCCACCAAGCAAAAGATGGTCGTTTCCCCAAACTATCCTCCAAAACATTTGTATGTGAATAATATTTTGCTTTTAAAATATCCGCAGCCAAAGAGTTGGGATTTTGCAAAAGCCTCCAGCACTGTTTGGCCAAAAGGGCTTTATTAAAAATCACAAGATCCCTAAACTCCATACCACCTTGAGATTTCGAGTAGCCCATGTGTTTCCAACTCATCCAATGGATTTTTGATTTATTATCCAGATGTCCCCACCATAAGTTATGTATCATCCCATTAATCTCCTTGCATAAAGTGATTGGGAGCTGGAATACACTCAAACTGTACGTAGGTATGGCTTGAACGACAGCTTTCAAAAGCACCTCCTTTCCTACTTGTGACAGAAACTTGACCTGTCAATTATTCAATCGATTCCACACTTTATCTTTGATACTCTTGAAAGCTTTGGAACTTGATTTTCCTACCAAAGTCGGCAACCCAAGGTACTTTTCATAAGTTTGCGATGCTAGAAAACCCAACAGATAAATAATTTCTTGTCTCCTCTCTTTACTTGTATTTCTGGTGAAAAAATAAATAAAAAATAAAACTAGAAGTCTTCTCATTATTAAGCTTTTGACCCGAAGCAACTTCATATTTTTCCAACAAGTCTCATTAGCCTACGTCACTCAATAAAATTAGCCTTGTAAAACAATAGACAATCATCAACAAAAAAAAGATAGCTAAGCTGAGGTCCTTTTCTTGAAGTTGGAACCCCTGTAATACATCCTGAACACTCAGCATGGTGAATAAGAGAACTAAGTGCATCCGCACATGTGATAAAGAGGTAAGGGGAGAGGGGATCCCCTTGCCTTATGCCCCGTGATGGCTTAATGTTCCCCACCAGCTGTCCATTCACCACAATGGCATACGAGACCATACTAATACACATCATAATGAGTTGTACCCACCTATCTGAGAACCCCATCCGCCTTATAACAACTTCCAAAAAATTCCACTCTACGGACTAAAATCGGTAGTCATATTTATCAAATTATCGTGCATTCTACTCCTTTCATTTATATTCCAATAAAAAAGGTGATGTACTTTGTGCTACATGTTTAGGCTGCCATATAAGACCAATAAAACACAATCACATATACATTCATGCCACATCAACATATCACATAAGAAATAAAATTGAAGAAACACCTTGGGGAAATATATTTTCCAAGTGAGAAAAAATATGTGATTAAATTGGGCATTAAGGAAAAGATGTAGTGAATTAAAGTGGTAGTCTACATTTACTTTAATTCAACTGTTAAATATTTTATGGAGGAATTAAATGCACACATATTAAGAATTTTCTTAGGGATTAAATTATTAATACAAAATATTAACTAGAGTTCAATGCCTTTCCTAATCCAACATCTCCTTTCCCACTAATCCATTACAATTATAAGTGGAAAAGATCTTGTCTTGTGCTTTTTTATTTTTAGTAATTTTACAAGTTTCTATTGTATCTCTTTAAAGATTATGTGACTTTTAAAATCACTATTTAATCAAAATTTAATCACAAACTTAATGGTGATTTTAAAAGCCACATTGAAGGGACACAGGAAGGACTTATAGTATTACTCTTTTTTTGCTCATCTTTGTCGTTCGGGTTTACTTGTGGATTAAAAAAATGACATTTTACCTTTCCATATTTTCAAAAATTGAGTAAAAAAGAATAAAATTAAGGAAAAATTAATAAACTAATCACAACATTCGGATTTGTATTAAATTGATCCCTGGGCCAAAAAAATTATCTCAAAGTTCTCTATTGTAGCTTTTTGTATCAAATATATTTCCTTTCAATTCCATATATTTTCATGAAGAAGTCGTACTAAAATTATATATATTTACCCTAAATTAAAAAAATAAAAATAAATAAGTCGCAGCTCCCCTCACCAGATGAAGGGCAACCAGTCACTCCTTTGTGACAAAGATCACCATTTAATTTCTAATTTTTTATTATTTAGTAGTAGAATTTGTAATTTTACAAAGAGTTCACTCATACAAAATTGAATAGAATAATGAATTTTTAATATAAGGGGTAACTTGACTGAAGACTCCTGAACTTCCATCCGATTTGACAAACCTCTCTTAAACTTTAAAATCTCTCAATTTAATTTTATAAACTTTCAATTGCTCTCAATTTAAACCTATCCGTTAAATATAGCCATTAGAAATACTAAAAAAGACCAAAACATCAATGATTTTCATTTTTTTTAAATAAAAAACTTTTAGAATTAAGGGTAAAGTTGAAATTTTATAAAAAAGTTAGGGGTATAAACGTCATTTAACATTTAAAATTTGACGAAGGGTCTAAATTAATTGCAATTAAAAATTCAGGAGACTAAATTGAGAGATTTTAAAATTTAAAAATATTTGTCAAATCGGATAAAAGTTGAAAGGGTATTCAATAAAATTATCCCTTAATATAATAAAAATCTAAATCCTAAGGATAATCTACTTAGCGGTGGAGCTACAAAACATTTGTTAATTCTCATTGGACCACATTGGGGTCTTCCATAAGCTATCCTGGTTGACTTCGATTATCGCACAAAAAAACATTGAAAAAGACCCCCTTCGAATTCTCCAATGCCACATGGCTTCTTCGCTTGCGTGGCGCCACCATGTTGGCCAGAGCCTTGTCAGCCTTCCGGTCTGACCCAACATCGGTTACACCCCCACCACTAAGATAGCTTGAGGTTCTTATCTTACATTAAAAACATGTGTATACCTTGAATTGGAAGGATGCAAAATTGTCTTGAAAATTCATCTTGGAACATCATGAGTTGATGTAATGTTTCATAATTAATGAAATAATTAATAATTAAGAGTATATAATTAATAAGTTAGTTACTCATTAATTAATGGGTCGTTTGAGATTGCAGTTTCAATAAGTGCAATTTTAAAAATTGCGTTTTTGAAATCTCTACTTTTTAAAATCGCAAATGCGTTTTGTAAAACATGTTAAAAAATATTTTTTTTTATCAAATATTTGTTATTCGAAATCATGATTTTGATTTAAATTTACGTTTTTTTTTTTCAAATAAGTACCCCCTAACTTGCTTATAAAAATCGTAGATTTTTTGTTCCTATTTTAAATTAAGTATTTTTTAAATTGCAATGTCAAACACCTTATATTTTATGATATCTTTTAAAAACGCAGATTATTCTTGCGAAATCGCAATTCCAAACGCACCATAAATTAATAAATAAAAAATTGCTTAATTATGTTACTTATTTTGAATTGTTACATCAGATTATAAAAAAATGAGAAGTGTTAGAGAGCCAAAAAGTAGAAATTAAAATTCTTTCCAGACTAATGTGGCAAGAATTTTAAACACCCCAGATCGGCTGTTTTTTTTTTTCATTTTAAAATTCTTGTCACGTTAATTTGGAAAGAATCTTGGCTCCTACTCTTTGGCTCTCTAATACTTTTCTAAAAAAAAAATTATAGTAAAAGTTGTGGTATTTTTAGCCTACTCTTTCTAAAATTACCTGAAAAGCTCTTCCGCAGCCTTAAAAAGGGTTTTTTTTTTTTTTTTTGTGAGACAATAACTAATATTGATTTAATAGCACAGAGTGCAACAAGGCAACAATTAGTCAACCAGGATCATCCACTAACTCTACTAAAATGAATACGTAATTCGACTGAGACAATTGTTTGACTGTTTGGCAATGGGGAATCATTCTTTCTTTCAACTACCTGTCCATTTATGTTAGCCTTGCCTAGCAAGTTCAACAAGGTGTCACAATCCCTTAGGCTTGACAAGCGAAAGCTTAAGAGAGAAGGTTACTTGAATTATTTGCTTCTATTCTAAGCCCTATATTATTTGCTTCTAAGCTTCAATGTGCTTGTACAGCCTCAATGAGTTTAAGGCAACCTTTGTAATTGAGGTCATTGGAAGAAAGGGCATTGCAAGTACGGATGATAATTTGTGTTCGCATGTCAAATTTAATAGTATTTATGTTGCATGACAGGTTCGAGTCGTGTCGATGTATGAATATAAGACTATATAGGTTTGTCTTAACCCGACCTAATTAATTAAACGAGTCAAACCCCTCAACCCTAATCCGCTAACTTTATGTTGGGTTCGTGTAAAAAATTGTTAGCCCTAATTGTAGAGTCAAAATTTAGAGTAAACAACGTACAGCCAGAAGCAGAGATCATTAGGGTAAAAATAAAAAGGTGATACACTGCAACATAAAGATTACAACATTATAAGCAACTTTCACATAATCCTATCTTCTTGCAAAAATACCCAACCCTTAAAAAAGCGTCAGAGCTTGTTCAGCATAATTTACAACTCAATGGTGACCAAGCTTCCAAGGCTAAAGAATGATAATATATAAGAAAGCTAGCTGTACATGGCATTCTACTTAAGGGCAAACCTTAGTCAGAGTATAGAAGAAGACCCCTTTTGTCAATTAAATTAGGTCTGTGAATGATGATGTTAACATGTATGGGATATTGGCCAAAGGCCCCCGTTGGCAAGCAAGCTCGTGCATGTCCTTCACAATGTTGAAGACAGCCTCCGGTTGTGCTAGTTTTAGAGCATTCTCTGACATTCTCTTCAGCTCATCTTTCTTTGTGCTGAACCATTCTGTGACAATTCTGGCTGTTTCTTTAGGGCTTCGTGTGAAGACACCAGCCCCATTGTCTACAACATAAGGTACATTGCCCTTTTCCTGGGGTTGCCAAACAAAAGCAAAAGGGTTACTACTAGTAATGAGGGCTAAAAAAATTTCATGCATACTGAAAATTTGATGACTAACTTGTCCAGGGATGTAGTCGTTCAGAATAATAGGAAGGCCCCTGATCAATGCCTCTGCAATTGTGCCAGGTCCAGCCTATGAAACATAGAAATCACTAATAAATGTTAGAATATTAATTAAATGATTAAATAAACTCAGCAGTATTGCATATTAGAATGAGGACTCTGAAGAAAGCGATCTGTTAACATACTTTTGTTATTATGCAGTCACAAGCTCCCATCCATTTCTCCATTTGAGTCTCAAACCCTCTCACCTGCATCAAAGAGGAAAAAGCATTTAATGGATGCTCAAAAAAGTGAAGGTATTGTCTTGATGCAGACAAGTTTAAGAAGGCCGTTACCTTTACTGGGATCTTCCATTGCTCGGTTTCAAGCGTAGAGGCGAGGGTTTTATTACGGCCGCATATGATAATCAATTGCCCAATTGGTTTCCCAAGCTCTTTATCAAAAAGTGATTCTCCAAGAGCCAATGCAGTTTTCTTAACAGGTCCCATCCCTTCACCACCTCCCATTAGCAAAACTGCAGGCAAGTCAGGGTCCATCTCAAGCTCTTCTCTCAACTGATCCTGTAAAACAAATAAAGCACAATAAAAATCAGAAACTCCAGCCAATAAACCACACATACATTGATAATCTCAAACAGGTATACATGCACCCACCTTGGAAAGAACTGCACGTGCAAAAGAAGGCCGGATGGGCAAGCCAAAAACACGGATTTGAGACTCTTCAAGGCCATCAAGTGAAGCTCTCTTGGCTACCTCCTCTGATGAGCAGTAGCATCTATTAACCCCGGGGTGAAACCTGGATACAGTTTTCAAAGTTAGAATGTCATGCAAAGTAGACAATGATTAATAGGCAGAAATTATAAATGGAGTTTCAAATGAGTTTATTAACGAACCATGTAGGATGGCAAGTTGTTAGATCTGTGATGACAGTAACAAAAATAACTTTCTTCTGGAGGCCCTGCCATTTAAGAACCCACAAAGGAATATGTTGCATCAAAGGATGCACACTAATGATGATATCCGGCTTGTACTCCATTAGACCAGCCTCTACCTCCCTGCAATCACACAATCCAACACAACTTAGAAAAACCCATTAAACAAAAAATAATTACGAAATTTGGTAACCCTTCGCACCTAAACAGTTCTAATCATGCTATTCTGTTGAGAGAAATAAATCATCTTGGCATTGAAAGTAAGCCACCATGTCCTCAATAATTCTTAACTTCTACCGCAGTTGATCAAATAGCAAGTGGATTAATGATGAGAGCAACAGCATACACATAAGTGAGCCTAGTGAAAGATCTTTGAATTCATTTACTTATTTAGTTTCTATGGTTTGCAGTTATACCAAACTGATTCCTGGGGTATCAAAAAGTATCTTAAAGATCCTTGGGGCCGCCTTTCGCCAGATGAGAGGTAGCCAGGTGAGGGACGGCCTCTCCTCACAAGGGGGCAGCCACCCCTAACAGAGGGGTGGCCGACTGCCCCTCGTATGGTGAAAGGAGGTGGTCACCCTCACTAAGTGGAGGGGCAGCCACCCCCTTGAGGGAAGGAGGGGTCAGCTGCCCCATGTGAGGGGAAGCCACCCCATAAGAAATCAGATTAAGCTTTTAGATTTTAGTGACAAAAAAATAGTATCAAGTCATACAATATAAAAATAAAAAAAAATAAAAAAATAAAAAAATGGTGTAATGAAAACTACAATCCACTCGCAAGCAATAAACTATTATGGTATGCCAAAATATCTTTAACAATGAGGGTGAAAAGTTAAAGGTTTAAGAAGATCCAAGTACTTGGCATAGTAGGCGGCAATGGCAGCAAGATAGCAGCTATGTATCCATCGAGGAGAGGTACTGTGGAAAGCGACCTTCCATAACTGTACATGTTTCACCATGAACTTGTATGATCTCTCCATGTTGTTCAAGGGCCAGCCGGTGTACTCTTTCCAAACATCTTTCACAAATATCTAAAATCAGAAGATGCCACCCGTAAGGAAAAATAGAGAGAAAATAGAAGAATTATCTCAAAAGACGAGATTTAAATTGAGGCTTCACATGATAAAGAATACTAGCATAAATATTTGATTTGACATATTTAACCAAGAAACAAAAGAATTTTCCCACTTCAGCATCACTACGAAAACAGCAGGGGAAAAAGTCATTAAAAGAGGAGAAACTCCAAGAACATAAATTAGTATAGTTAAAAAGTAGAAGAATTAGAACAATATGATATCATCCCATTTCTTACTCGCTAACCTATGTTTTTAATTTTCTAAAAATTGAAAAAGTCGTGGAGGAATTGGTGGAATAAATAATCATGAATAAAGTGAAGGAATCTGATTTTGAAGATCTTGTATGTAAAAAGAACAGTATTGATGCTTGATAGGAAAAAAACACAGAGGCAGATAATTCCAAGAAGAGGCAGATAATTCGGAGAAGAATAAAAGGTACACGACTTCCGAATTTTACATGCGTTTGATGTACAAAAAAAAAAAAAAAACTTGAAAAAGAAATATGTCCGGCATCAAAACAAAATTCCATAGAAGAAGAAAAAAACAGAACACAAAAATCCAAGAAAGTCCAATAAGAACAGAAAGGTATTCTGCTCTCAATCTCGGCATAAACTGTTCACTATTCTTTTCTGTCTTCCACGAAAAGAAACTTAAAAGTTCCAAGCAAGACATCAGATCAACGAGGACTAATCATTGAAGAACAGACCTCAAATGAATCCATCATTTTTTTTTTTTTTTGAAAAAAAAAAGAAGAAAAAAAGAAGAGAGAGAGAGAGAGTAAAGGAAAAGGAAATATGCAAATGGAACAAAATCGGCGAGAACCCAGAAGAGATTCGAGGCGAATTACCCTGTACTCATCCCCGAACTCAATCTGGAAGGCGTCACGGATGGCCTCGGCGGAGGCCCTGTGTCCTCCACCGGTGTCACTCATGAGAATCAGCACGTTCTTGGTCCTCTCTGCCCCAATCTGCACCAGCTCCATGGTCCCGTCGTCGTCGTAATCGTCCTCGCTCTCGCTCGAGCACCTCCTCTGGCTGTTCCCGCTGTTGCTCCCATAATACCCCCCAACTCTCTGGAACACCTTCTCCGTTATCGACTTCCTCGGCGTCGCCAAGGAGATCACCATATCCTCCCCCTCCGTCCGTCCGTCCGTACGATCCCCCAACCACCCAACCAATTCCCTAACTCTCGTAAACACCCAGTTGAAAACCAACGGTCAAACCCCCCCTTTCCCGCCACCGGAAATGGGAAATCTCCCGGCAGAGAGAGGCAGAGAAAAAAAACACAGAGAGTTTGATGGGGGGCAAGACAGAGGAGGAGCAGGGGAGGGAGGAAATATGATTGGGTATATGTTGTGTGTTTGTGTGTTGTGGTGTGCAATGTTTGGGCAGTCTGAGCTGGCAATATGTCTTGGCGTTGGTTAATACAGAAAGTTGGATGCTTAGAATTATTCTGTAGAATTTAAAGGCAATGAAGGAATTTTATAGCCGTCAGATCCGCATTTTCTCTTGGAATGTTCTGACCCAAATATTCGAATCTTTCATCATTTTTTTTTTTTTTTAATCTCTTTTGCTATGGTGGGCTTCTGCTTTTCGGTATTTGCATTTCAGCGGAAAAAGATGAAAACGGTTGGTATGGTGGCGGGAACTGTGAGGTGAAAAGACTGTTTTGCCCCTTGGTCGTTATGGTCGTTGATCCACTTGGCAATGTACAGTTAAGGACAGGAAGAGTAAAAAAAGGCCGGTTCCTTTTGGTTTGGTCTTTTTCCACTTTTCTCCCCCCACCCCACATTTTTGCATTTCTGAGGACCGTTTTGCCCTTGAGACACTATTTAAGGTCTTATGATTATGCCATATTCATGGGTTATTCTTCTTCTTTTCCATTCATGGGGCCTCCTACTTTTGTCAACATTCTTAATTTGACACTTTTATGGGTGCCTACCTGTCATTAGTTTTTTTTCAACATGTCTCTCCAAGGAACTAACAAGTTGCATCTATGAATACCTAAGTAGACCTAATCTTCTATTAACTAATGATGCAATTCATGTTTACGTGTCGAAATTGTGTCAACACTTTAATATAATTAAAAGGATTTTAGTCCCATGTTAAAATATTTGATAAATAATAAAATTTATTATTTCTTATCAGCTTAAATTTTTAAGAAAAATAGTAATTTAACATGATATTAGAACCAAAGGTCTTGAATTTAAACCTTAACTATGTCATTCACTTTCATTTTAATTAAATATTTCACATGTTGCACATCACCTATTAAAAATGAATTTTAGCCCACACGTGATGTAAAGTGTTAAAGTATTGATTAGATAATTAACTTTACCACTTCCTATTAGCTTAAGTTTTTTGGACAAGTGATGATTGAACATTATATCAAAACCAAAGGTCCTGAGTTCGAACTTATTTACCTTTATTTCAATTAAATATTCTATTATTTACCTTCATTTCAATTAAATATTCCATGTGTTAGGTTTCACCTATTAAAATAGAGTTTGAGCTCACATGTGAAGAGAATTGTTAAAATATTTGATTAAATAATTAAATTTACATCTTCCTATCAGTTTAAACTTTTAAAAAAATTAGTGATTTAATACTTTAACCCGCTAATTTCGTATTAAATTTGTGTCAAATTGTTGAATGTTCTTGAATATTGTCGGTCCTAATCATTTTCTGACATGATTAGTTCGATTGTTTTATTCAATATTTGAGGTTATAAAAGTTCATGATTATAAAAAAAAAAATAGCATCAAATCCCCTATATTGTAATTGAGTTTCCTCTACGCAATAAGAAAGTTAAATCTAATCATGTTCAAGCCCACTTGATATGAATAGGTGGCTAACTTCTTGAGTGCCACCACTTTAACCCTAGTACAATTCTATTTGAAGAGAGGTGACTTGATAAAGTAAAATATCAAAAGAATCTAAGGTATATATATAGAAGGTATATATATAGAATCTGAGGTGTATATATATATATATATATATATATATATATATATATATATATGCTTGGTAAAGGTAGAGGCAAACGCTAAGAGTAAGTTATAAGAGCAATGAAAAACATTAACGATATACCCAATACTAATCCTGCTATGCCCGGCTTAATTAGGGACTAAGCCTTAACGATTTTAAGGAAGAGCAACACAGGAATTACTGCCTATCATGTCAACTAAGCTATTCTTCGGATTCTTGGTGGGATGTTAAGAAACACCATATTGTAGCCAAAATATGCATGTCGCACTTCACCACCTTGCAACAATAGCAGGTGACATTAAATTCAACACTAGTACGCGCGTCTCACTCTACTTCGCTGGAATGTGACACCTGGCAGGAGATGTGCCTTGCCATAATTAGTAACCAAATGACACTCCTGATTAGAGTATTACTCAATTATGGGATAGAACCAAGGGGAACCTATACAAAAATGAGAAAATCTGTGAGCATAAGGAAAATCAATCCTCTCATGTCAAGGAAATTGATCATCTCATGGAGGGGAGCCATTTAGGCAAAATGATGGGATAAAGATGTCTTAATTTTTAAAAATGAGGATAATATTATCCTAAATTTTAAACTATTTTGCCTGAACGGCTCATCTTCATTTCATTTGGAATTGAGATATCTATTTTCCTTCTGTCAGTACACCAGACCAGCCGACGAGCCTGTGCGCCCACTCAACTCTTTTCTTGCATGTACTCATCAATTGGAGTAGGAGATGATCATCATCAACTACATTAGCAATTACTATAAGTTAAATGAAGTGGGGGTAGAATGGATTGGAATTTGGTACAATAACATATATGCTTGCAATAAACACTTGCCCACTCCAATCATCTATCAACAAAACATTATTGTTACGTTTTCTTAGTTGAACTTGTCAATTAGGGCCAATTGTTGAAGTCTCAAAGTACAAACTCAATATCATCATCTCATCAAAGTACAATTGTTTGTCATTTGAAGAGGATTTTTTTTTTTTTTTTTTTTTGAAAAAAGAAGAAGAGGATTAATTGGTAGCTGAGAGAGAGTTTTTTGTTCTCGTAAAACATATAAATAATGGGTACTAAATTAAAGTAGTATGGATTATGGAATAAAGAGATATTATGTAGGAAAAGTAGGGGTATTAGAGGAAAGATAAAAATATTCCAATAAGTGGGACCCGGGTGGGACCCAGGAGCTGGTATGATGATAAGCTATCTGGAGTATCTTTTATAGCTGGCGAAGAGACCATGTCAGCCTGTACTTGTGTGTAATGCACAAAATAGAGAGTAGTGTTAACATGGAGATGATATTTTTTTGTTCTTTATAATGAGTTCATTTTAAGGTCAAATAATAATAATAATAATAATAATAATAATATATTTTCCAGGCTTTCTCTCTATTTCATATAATCAAAGTGATCTTCAAAATATATATATATATATATATATATATATATATAATCAAAGTGATAATTTAGCAGAAAGTACGTGCATGAAAATAGACAGAATCGCAGCGTAGAAGAACGTGCCATGCATAAATATGTAATCAGAAAAAAATAAATAAATAAATTCTAGAGCTAAGATTTAATGAAAGAAAATGTTTTCAAAGACTCTTTTAATATGTTCCTAAAACATACAAAAATATATATCGTCAACTTCAACGTATATATAATATATATATCATAAATTTAGCATCCGAATGGGACTCGACGATACTTTAGTCATATATTAACATTTCTATACTAACATTTTCGGTGATTTCGTTCTGAATGTAGATAACTAAATAATTTACAAGAAAATCATCTTCTATCTTGTTTTGAAGCCTAATTTTATTAATATTTATGGTTGAAAAAGGTTTGCTTAGTAGTAGTTATTGAAACTGAAAAAATTAAAATAAAACGGATCAATCTATCAATCCTAAACCTTTTGACTTTTTTTGTCTTAAACTAATTCTCAAATAAGGTAGATATTATAGAAATTTTAAAAATATTGGGATAGTAGTGTAACGCTCCCAAATTTGGTCTTAACTAGTTTGGTAGGGTTACTGACAATTACTTCAAAACTAGCTAACTGAGGAACCGTCCCTCTCTAGGATTCTAGCATAATCAGAGTAAATGCATAGGAATGTGAAGTAATTCTGAGGAATCTAAAATCATCAAATAAATAAGTATCATCATCAAATCGGATTACACATAGTCGGTTTTCGTCTTAATTATCTCAATAACCTGGAGTGGAAATCTCGCCACTATCCTTTTCTTAGGAATGAGTTTCCTACAAGATATGATAACTGCGTAAGTCTAAAGACTTCATAACTAAACCTCATAATTTTGTATGAAATGAGTCAATTATTAATAAACGGAAATTAATGTACAGTTTCAATAAGAATTTAAATGAGGTGGTCTCTGTTAATACACCATAAAAGTATTGTTTTACTTGAAATGAAGGGGTGTAATTCTAACGGCAATCGCCTGTAAGTTTTAATACATAAAACTAATGTTTTAATAGGTCATAACTATTATATATGGTCTACCCAAGATATTATCCATTCTCAGTAGGGTTGGCATTGTCCCAAAGGACCTATAATACAATGCTAATATCTTGATCATTGTACGCTATCGACCATATACGAGCAGCCCAACCGAGTCCAACATCGGATGGCCCACGCTACTAATAATGTACGTTCATGTAGTAACCCGCAAATCATGACTACGCCGATCACGAAACAATCAATGGAGGCCTATATAACACATCTGCACACATTTGACCATAGAATCAAGTATATATAGTAAGTCTATAGTCAATTGGCCATTATACTGCACGTACACCATGTCATACGATGCATCTTATCAACCCAATTATTAAGACAATTACCAAGTTACGTTAAAGAGTAAATATGCTTATATCATACGTGTGTTTAATCAGCTGACATATCACACATGTTTAAGGAAAGTAATCGTTAGTGTTTACTTACCCCGTACACTCGCTTGAGTCCTTCAACATTCCTAATCACTGTTATAACGAAACATGGCTATCGTTATACACAGTGCTATAGGGTTTACTAAAGACACAAAAGGTCCTAACAGAATGCGTCTAGCTAAAAGGTCACAAAACTTTTATGCATTTTGGGCCCTGGTTGAACGTTCTTTCCAAGGAGCGAACGTTCGGTCACGGGGGCAAATGTTTGGCCAGAATAGGTAGAGAACGTTCGAGCAGAGTAAAAAATTAAAAGTTTAGGCTTCTATTATCATGTTACCATGTTAAAAACTACATCCTAAGCTCTAAACAAGTTCATACAACATATTGAAGCATGAAGTATAAAAAAACCAAAGAAATAAATGAGCGTTTCTAAAACATTTGAAAATCACTCTTAGGGGAATATGGCACATAGGTTTGATAAGGTTATTTGTAGTTGCTTCGTGTATATGTTTCGAGGATAATGTATATTTCCTTTATGGTTATTAGATTTTTTAGATTTATTTTACCATCCAATGCATTAACTTTGATTATGCTTAGAGGGTGGTTCCCCAGTTAGCTACCAGTTAGTTATATTGGGGTAATTGCCAATAACCCTACCGGACTGCTTAAGGCTAGATTTGGGGGTGTTATAGCAATCAAACCCAATAAATCACTATAAGAAGATCCAAATTACAAAACACAAGGAAACTTACAACCCTTTGCGAATCTTAGACTCTGTAAGATCAACAAGTTTCCCGCTTGTTTCCTATCTTGAAAATCTTCTTGAAGTGCATCCCCTTAACTGGGACCTTTGATAGGCTTCTTACGTTGTTGACGATCTGTAATGAAAGCACAACATTTTACTCTAAAATATACTAATCCTAACACTCAATATCTTAAATGCTCTCTTAGCACATGGGAATATGGGATTCTAATGAAGAAATACTTACAATTTCATTCATAGCAATTCCCTATATATAGACTACAATAAAACATAGTACTAGTTGGAATAGGATTCGTTAATATTTTTGTCCTTATAGATTTTGGCATAGTAAACATCTGAATTAGGAAAATCATTTCTCACAAAGAGATTTGTCACATTTTGAGTTAGTTTTCAAATGTCGATGGTTTCACCTCAATTCGATACTTGACTCGAAAGTTTTGGTCAAAATACTGAGACATGTGTAGAATAAAGAATTGAATCAAATTCGATTTTAATTCCAATTAAATAAATTTTGATTTGCTAATTTCCTTAATTAATTAAATTTAACCACATTATATAGACCTTCTATTATGATTGATTAGGCTTAATCACATCTTCTAGGTCTTCTCTAAATATCTCATATGTACATACATCAGATTAGCTTGCACACGAGCATCTTGGTGGTCCCCACACAATACCTCATCCGTATGCTCTTCAAACACCATTACAGATGAGCTTTTGGAGAAGTCTTTCACAACCATACCTTGATCAAATTTTCCCCAAAACAATTTGTATCCTGAATTATTTTGTCACTTAATTAATCATTTTTTCAAAAACCTAACAATCCTCAAAGGTAAGAGACTTATCATGGGTTGCAAATAATGGGGAAATGGTAAATGGGTTAAAATAAGGATCGAGTGCACCTACCACATAGTCAATGTGAGCATCATCATCCACATAATGTCCGACGGCTGCAAGATGAGCAGCAAATTGTTTGGCAGCTTCAACATACTGAGCGCAACTGTTGGAACCTTGATGTACATTTTGGAGTTGCCTCTTGAGGTGAAAAATCTGTGTCCTAGATTGAATTGCAAATTGGTCGGAGAGAAATAGCCAAGCTTGACGAACATTGGTGGCACTTTAGAATTCATTTTCATAGAACAAACTCATTTTCATCCATGAATACTATCAAAATTAGGCTTCTCATCAAAATTAAAGATGTGTTTTTGATTGATTATTTGATATTGTAGATCGAAAGAGAAACTGCTGCGAAATTGAATACAAATTCAATCATCAATGATTTTTGGGATATAAAAGAATTTTACTTTCAAATTGAAAATTGAAATATATTAAGGATGTGTTTGGCATTAAGATTTTATAGATAAAAATGCGATTTCCAACGCAAAAAATTTGTGTTTTCAAATTGCAGCAAATGAGGCTTTTTTTTTTTTAAAAAAAAAAAAAAGTTAAAAAATGCACAATTTTAAACTGCAATTTTAAAGGCCAAACTGTGATTTTGCCAAACGCTTAACAGTGTTTTTTAAACTCACGTTTTCAAATCGAACATTTTAAACCGCTACTTTTAAATCTTACTTTTTGAAATCGCAAACCCAAATAAATCATTTTGTCTTTTTATTTTGCTTATATTTTCATAAAATTGAATGGATACTAATTTTATTTTTTACATGGAGAAAATGCACTTTACCCCTCTAATATTTCATCCCATTTGCAATTCGAATTTCAATGTTTAAAAATTAACAATGTAACCCAAAAAACTATCAAAAATTTGCAATGTGACCCATTCGTCAATATTTTCATTTTCTTTTACGGAAATTATTGAAAAGACCTATTTCCCCTTGAATTAAATTTTTTTTTTTAAAAAAAAAAAGAAAAAGCAATCTGGCTGGATTGGGTGACTCACCACCCTCACGGCCCATAGGGGTGGTGTGGCCACCCCATGGGCTGTGGGGGGTGGATCGCCACCCCCAATTCGGCCATTTGAGCCACCCCCAGTGGGTTTGAGGGTGGTTTTAGCCACCCCCATTTGGCCCCTTAGGAGTAGTTTGGCCACCTCCATGGGCCATGGGGATGGCTTGTCACTCCAAATTCGGCCAGATGGGGGTGGCCAGGTCACCCCCATGGCCCAAGGGGGTGGACAACCACCCCCATAATTTTTTTTTTTTTTTCTTTTATGATTTTGGTTTTTTTAATTAGGGGCATTTTTTAAATTCCATAAAAAAACATGGGGCAATTTTGGAAGTCAGGGAGAAAAAATAAAATAAAATGCACGTACGCCGCACCTACGACATTTTCGGTTAAATCATACGAAAATTGTTAACAGATGAATCACATTGCAAATTTTTTATACTTTGTTGGGATATACTGCCAATTTTTTTTTTTTTTTTTTTAAATAATAGATCTACAGCCCCACGTTCAAAGAAATGATCACTTGGTTCCTTTTAGATTTCAAAAGAGACCCGGTTATCGTATAGGTTATAATTTTTATTTTTTTTATTATTAGGGAATGTTTTATATTCATTGGTTGAAAAAAGATTAAGAGGATAAAGCTCCAACATCAAAGAGTATAAAGCTCTGATATTTAAACTCGTAATATATGTTTACGATAAAAATAGTAAATTTTTTCTCTCTAGTCTCTAGAAACTAGAGGAGAAGCAAATATTTTCACGTCATCTGTGGACTGTGAAGATTTCTTTCGGTGTGAACTACTGGGCCATCGGTGTTTCTGGAAACCAGTATGGTGGAGGATCTCACCAGACTATGGGGGAATCTTTCTCTGAACGAGGGGGAAATTGGGGAGTTGGAAATCCAACCAAAAGCGGTTGAGGGACTAATCTCTCGAGGCAAACATTGTTTGGTGGAGAAATTGTTAGCTGAACGTTTTGTTGGGAAGCAGATTATAAAACATAAATTTATCAAGGGATGGAGGCCGTCGAATCATCTCTCGTTCAAAGTGCTGGGTGAAAATATGTTTCTTGTGGAATTTGAGAATGAATGTGATAAAATAAGGGTATTGGAGGGTAGGCCATGGATATTTGAAGGGAGTCTCTTCTCTGTTGAGGATTTTGATGGGCTGAGTTCATTGTTAGATATTGATTTTGAACAAGCGGTTTTTTGGGTACGAATGCTTAATCTGCCTTTAGCGTGTATGGGCAAGGAAGTGGGCTATCAAATTGGAGCTACCATGGGGAAAGTGGAGGAAGTTGATGCAGACGAGGAAGGAGTGGGTTGGGGAAAATATTTGAGAGTCAGAATTAGACTCAATCTGATCAAACCTTTGGTGAGAGTACGAATCATCAAGCTTTTTGGAAATGAGGTGCTGATTGCTTTCCAATATAAGAAGCTACCCAGGTATTGCTTTGATTGTGGGAAGATAAGCCATGGACGGGATGGCTGTTCGGTTAGAGGTGGAACGCAAAAACGGGAATCGGAGAAACCATATGGGCCTTGGCTGCGAGCTCGTTCTCCACGGAGGCGGGGCGAACAAAATAGTGCTCGCGAAAATGAGTGGCAGTGGACGGAGAAGGAAAAGGGCGGTGATTCAAACAGTTTTATTGGGAAGCGACGGAGCAACTCAGTGCAGAGCCAAACCGCCCGAGAGGGTGGCAGAACACCACCCGTTTGGTAGGACGAAAACCCAATTCAGGAAACCCCGGTGATCCAGGGAAAAGAGCCGTTTGGAGTTGATGCTTCCGTTATGGACGTGGAGAGCAGTAATGGGAAGAGAGCAGACAGTGGCGAAAATCTTGGAGCTGTTATGGGGCAGATGTCTATTACTAATCCCGGAGAACCAGCGGTAATAAATGGGAAGAATATTGCTGAAATGAATGAGAATAATATTGCAGAAATGAATGAGAAGCAGCGAGTGGAAGAAAATATTGCGCAAGCAGTAAATGAGTTGAATCTGAAAGGGAAAGAAGTGGAGGGGACTAAAAAAGGGGAAATAAATGATGGGGCTGTAAAATCTTCCCAAATAATGAAGGAATCTGTTGAGGGGGATATGCGGCCAACTAAGCAACTAAATGCGAAGCCAGCTGGATTTTCCCATGGGGGGACTTTGAATGAGGTGTCCCTAGAGGGAGAGCGAAGTCAGACCCACGTGGCGCAAAAGTGGAAGAGAAGGGCAAGGGCGGGACAGCGTTGGCCGGATTTGGAAAACGCACTTGTACCAAATGGAAAAAGAAAAACTGGAGCGGGCCGTGGCATAGAGGCTGATGAAATCAGACATAAAATTGTGAGGCGTCCAAGGCACAAGGGGGAGAATACTGTGGAGTTGAGAGATGAAAATGATGATACTATTGAAGGATCGGGGATGGCGAGGGCTGGTTCACAGCCCCGCCAACCGATATGACAATTTTTTGTTGGAACTGTAGAGGGCTTGGGAACCCTCAAACAGTTCATGAACTTTGCCGAAAGGTAAAGGAGAAGTGTCCCGAAATGGTTTTCCTTATGGAAACCAAAATGAAAAGTAATAAAATGATCTCTATTAAATGAAAGTTGGGGTTCAGTAATATGCTAGTGGTGGATAGTATTGGCCGAAGTGGAGGTTTGGCACTACTATGGAAGGATGAAGCGGGCATTGAAATCCAGAACTACAGTCATCGGCATATAAATGCGACTGTGAAACCGAGTAATCTGCCTCCATGGACTTTTACGGGCTTCTATGGCCACCCGGACACACAAAAAAGGTGCGAAGCGTGGGGACTTTTGAGACATCTGAAATCAATGGTGCACGGCCCTTGGTTGTGTGCAGGAATTTTAATGAGATCCTAGTTTCATAGGAGAAAGTCGGGGGAAGGAGACGAGCACGATATCTTATGGAGAATGTCAAAACTACTATGGATTTTTGCGATTTACATGAGTTAACTTGTAGTGGCCCGGTGTTTACGTGGAATAATGGAAGAGAAGGTGCTGACTTTACGATGGAATGGCTGGATAGGGTGGTTGTCGCATGGCACACCCTTTTCCCCAACGTGGAGTCGTCCATAGAGCTGGCCATTTTTTCAGATCACTTACCAATTCTCATCAACCCAAGTGGAAGTTGTAAAGTACGAAGGAGAAGGAGGGATTTTCACTTTGAGGCTGAATGGGGGGAGAAAAAGGAGTGTAAAGAAGTTATTAAAAAAATTTGGAGGGTAAAGGAGAGGGAGCAGGGTACGTGGATAGCAGTGGAAAAAAAACTGAAGAAAAGCAAGGGTGGTTTACTGCAGTGGCAGAAGGTAAATAGAAGACAAATTGGGCAAGACATCCAATTGCTGTCCGAAAAACTGATTTCTGAGCAAAAGAAGGGGGATTTTGTGGACAGGTCAATTCTGCTCAAGCTGAAATCAGACCTGGCAAAGCTGCAAGATGACGAAGACTTGTATTGGCGACAAAGGGCAAAAATTGAATGGATGAGAGGCGGGGATCGGAATTCAAAATTTTTCCATGCTTGTGCCAATCAAAAAAAGAAGGCAAATTTGATCAATTGAATTATTGATGAAAGGGGACAAGTTTGGGAGTCATAGGATAAAATTGGGGAGGCCTTTGTTCATTATTATAAAACTTTGTTTACGGCAGAAGCACCTAGAGATATGATGGTAGCTTTGGAGGCCTTGGATGTACGTGTAAGTCCAGCCATGAATGAGTTCTTATTGAAGGAATTCTCGGTGGAAGAAGTGGGATTTGCATTGAATCAAATGTCACCCCTAAAAGCTCCAAGCCCGGACGGCTTCTTGGCAAGTTTTTTCCAAAAAAAATTGGGCAGCAGTGGGTGAGGAGGTTAGCTGTGCTGTAATTCATATTTTAAATAATCGATGCATGAATAAAGAGATCAATTTGATTTACATTGCTTTAATCCCAAAAATCACAAATCCTACTTGTGTTACTGAATTTTGCCCTATTAGTCTATGGAACATGTTTTATAAACTTGTTTCAAAGACCCTTGCCAATAGACTAAAAGTTGTGTTGCCTGAAATCATATCCCCAAACCAAAGCGCCTTTATCCTGGGGCGCTTAATTACAGAGAATATTTTGGCGGCATATGAAACTCTCCATACTTTGCACTCAAGGATGTGGGGAAAGGTGGGTTATATGGCGGTTAAATTTGACATGAGCAAAGCATACGATAGGGTGGAATGAGATTTTTTGGAAGGCGTTATGTGTCGAATGGGTTTTGACAATAGGTGGATCCAGTTAATTATCATGTGTGTCAAGTCGGCTAACTTTGAGATCCTTGTCAATGGTACTCCTACGGGTCGGATTATACCCACAAGAGGAATTAGACAAGGGGATCCTATCTCACCTTATCTCTTTTTACTATGTGCAGAATCTCTTAGCTCACTCTTGACTAGAGCGGACAGCAGTGAGGACCTTATTGGAGCTCCAACCTCTAAAAAGGGACCCAGGTTAAATCATTTGTTTTTCGCCGACGATAGCCTCTTGTTTTGTAAAGCTACTCCTCTTCATTGGCGAAAAATGACGACGATCTTACAGACATATGAGAAGGCCTAAGGCAGAGGTTGAACCAATCAAAAACGTCAATTTTTTTCAGCCGGAATACGACGATAGAAACTCAGCAAGAGATAGTGAGGGTGTCAGGACTTCCATCCACACAGAGATATGACAAATACCTTGAACTGCCAGCACTGGTGGGGAAATCTCACTATCAAGCTTTCAAGTGTATTAAGGAGAGGGTATGGAAGCGCCTCAGTTATTGGAAACTAAAATTTCTATCGCAGGCAGGGAAGGAGATATTATTGAAAGCGGTGATCCAAGCAATACCAACTTACAGTATGAGTATCTTCCTACTTCCGAAAGGTCTATGTGCTGAAATTAATTCTTTGATGAAAAAATTTTGGTGGGGCCATCAAGAGAACGAATCGAGAATTCACTGGATGAGCTGGAGTCGGATGGGGCTTTCGAAAGATCATGGGGGTATGGGGTTTCGAGATTTGGTGAATTTCAACAAGGCCTTATTGGCGAAACAATGTTGGCGACTGTTGAAGTCTCCAGAGAGTCTTAGTGAAAAAATCATGAAGGCAAAATATTACCCAAATTCCCCTTTTTTGGAGGCGAACCTTGGATCGAAACCCTCTTTGGCTTGGCGAAGTATTCATGGAGCAAGAGACCTTCTCGAGGCTGGTTTAATTTGGAGAATTGGGAATGGAAAAGATGTGCGTATATGGGGAGATAATTGGATTCCAAAACCTTCAACATACAGAATTCAGTCGCCTCCAAAGGTTTTGGACCCAAATAGTAGAATGCACGAACTCATCAAGTGGGATATGGTATGGTGGGATCAAAATTTGTTAAAAAACCTTTTCACGGTGGAGGAGATAGAGGTTATCAATACTATCCCTATTAGCCATATGAACCAGCCCGATGTCCAGATTTGGCGAGGTAATAGATCGGGAGAATTTTCAGTCAAAAGTGCCTATCACTTGGCAGTGGAGTTGGAAGGGAGAACAGTTCCAGAATGCTTTAAACAGGTGAAGGGGAGTTCACTGTGGAAGACGTTATGGCATTTACCCATATCAAATGCTGGAAAAAATTTCTTTTGGAGAGCATGTCACAACGTGCTCCCAACAAAAGACAACCTGCTTAGAAGAAAAGTGGTAAAGGAGCCGTTTTGCCCAATATGCGAAAGGGAACCAGAGACGGTCATGCATGCAATATGGAGTTGCCCATCAGCTATGGATGTGTGGGGCTGTAGCAAGAAAGTTTTCCAAAAATGTGCAATTGAAGGTAACGATTTTATGCTTGTGGCTGAGTTTATATTGGGCAGATGTGGGAAAGAAGATGCTGCGCTTTTTATTCACCTTGCTTATCAGATATGGATGCGGAGAAACAAATGGGTTCATGAAGGTAACTTCATCAACCCAAATGTTCTGACGAAGGAGGCGCAGGTATATGTTCATGAATTTCAAAAAGCAAATGAGCCAGCAATTTCTGCTACGGACGAGAACGTCAACAACAACGAGAACGTTAAATGGTCAGCACCTGCACAAGGTTGGCTTAAGGTCAACTGGGATGTAGCTATTGACAAAGCTGGTGGAAGAATGGGGATAGGAGCTGTTGTCAGGGAAGAAAAAGGAAATGTAATTGCTGCAATGTGTAAGACACAAAGTGGGAGCTTTGAACCAACGACGGGTGAAGCCCTTGCTTCTTTTCATGCAGCGATTTTATGCAGAGACCTGGGAATACAACAAATATTTCTAGAGGGTGATGCCAAAGTAGTAGTTGATGCAATTAATTCATGTAAGAATAATTGGAGCCTTTTCGGTCGTATTGTGGAGGATACGCGGAGTGTCTTGCAAAATTTCTCAAGGTGGAGATGTGGGTTTATACACCGTGAAGCTAATGAAGTGGCACATCGACTCGCAAGGGAGGCTATTATAAATGGCAGTGATAGGATTTAGAGAGATCAAATTCCAGATTGTATTAGTGACATTATTTTGATAGAGCAAGTTGCTCTATCTTTTGATTGTTGATGGAGGATTATACTCCACATCAGTTATTTTATCAATGATAATCATCCTATTTATTTTCAAAAATAAAAAAATAAATAAAGCTCTGATAAATCATAACTAAAACTATGAGATTATAACATCATAGAGATAAATATAAAAATCTTACAATCAAGTCATATTTACGACTTCAACATTCGCTAACCCATGTCCAAACTTACAGTTATAGAACATATCTACTCTAAGCAGACTTAATCTAATACATAGGTAGCTAATATTCCCAACTTTTATTATATTGGCCATGAGAATAAAACCCTCACACCAAAACTAATCCCCATCGACACAAAAGTCAAGATAAAAACCTTCCACCCAAAGGGGCAGGTTATAATTGAAGTGATTGTAGGTTATAATTTTTATTTATTATTATTTTTTTTCTAATCAAAGGAGCGTAGGTTATACTTGAATACAAAGAGGTGCAAAACTCTGGCTCTAGTAACTGCCGTCAACAGCCATATACCCAAAACTGAAAAGATGTGAACTTCTCTTCATCTTAATTTGCTCTTCTTCTTGTTTTTTTTAATGGTTTTTTTCTCATGTACATAGACTTTTGTTTTTTGTTAGCCACGTAGACTTCTTTTCCTTTGAAATTCATGTGTGACATCCAAATTGCAGTTTTATTTTTTATTTTATTTTTATGTATAGGTTATATTATTTGTATTATAAGATAATTTTTTAATTATTATTGTTGTTTTTCTTTGTTTTAAAATTATTTGAGTTACTAAACTATTGCATCATAGACTCGCTAGTTTGTCCGTTTTGAATATGTTTTTTTAAAGAAAAAAAAAATTGAAAAATTAAAATATGGTCGGAAGTCAGAAGCCGCCCTTTAGTTTCATCTTCTTCTTAGGATTTAAACCGAGCTTCTTTTGTGACCCAGTTTTTTTTCCCTGATAAATAGTAAAGCATTCATAAATAAAGTGAAAATTTGAGCATTTCAATCATTGATTTATTGCATGGTTATTTCTATTCATACTATATATATATTTGAACAACAACAAAAATGTTGTTTATATGCTCAGATTTTGTAAACTACAGTTTGATACATTTTTGTACATAGTGCCTACATATTATGTTGCTAATATATCAATTTTGACACATGTTTATGAACTTTTTTATAGATATAGTTTTTGTGATACACAAATTATATGGTAAATTACTTCATTTTTGTTTGTTTGTTGTTGGGTCATGGATCAGCCTTGTAGGGCCCAATGGATCATAGACCCGACCCATGGACCGATAAGACCTCAAAAGGCCTCGGACAGCTTAACCCGATAAGGTCTCAGATGTCCAGTTCGAAGCCCAATTCATTGGGGGCAAAATAATCAAGTGTCGGGGGTAGGTCGGTCATTTTGCAAATATAGATATCTATGTATTTAATTTAAACGAGTAATTTTATCCCACATTTGAAAAAGCTATCCACATGGACTAGCTGTCAACGTATCAATACACATAACCTTATTCGAGAACAACTTGTTCATTCAGATGAGCCTGCTTACCCATAAATTCAAATTTCTAAAGATAAGGGAACGGTAAAACAACCCATATCATTCACCAGTAATTGCACAACAAATACTCAGGGATATGGGAGCCATCGGTTACGGGACTACAGCTACTCGAGACCTATAAAATGCAAGTCATATCAAAAGTCTCAGGTAATCGCAACCTTGTTCTCCAGTTTTTGTTGCTAGTATTTCTTCTCTTTCAAATGCTGACTTAAGTATCAGAGCTTTCCCCACTAGAGCACTACCGGTTGCTTTGATCCTTTTGTTTGTTCTATTTGCTTTTTTTGCAGCCCATTTCCTCCTTCAACGTGAGAACACGACTCCGTAAGATGTGCCGCGTCATCATCGAAAACTGTGTATCAACATTTGTTTTTTTTTTTTTTTGGGGTTTTTTTTTAAAAAGGAAAAATTCTAAGATCTGATGGAGGGTACAAAGTGACATAAAAGTTGATTGGGGTGTTAATTATTGAAAATGATGGGCAATAATTTAGGGTGATTAAGTATAATTTTTCATTTGCTTCACTAAATTGAAGAAGGAGCTCAAGCGTGAATAGGAATGAATAGAAATTAGAAACCAAAACAATAATAATAATAATAATAAAATGAAAAAAAAAAGGACAAACATGGCATGGATATAGAAGTTTTTTATTGACTTGGCCCCAGCCCACTGCGCCATTGTTCATAAAAGGAATCGAGTGGGTACTCTTTTAACTTATTATCTCTTTTTTTTCTAATTAACTTATTTTCTCTTATTGCTTTGTGAAAAAAATCTTCTTTTTTTTTTTATAAATTAGAGGCCTAAGGAACAATCTTGTCGGAAGAAAATTAACAAACAAAAGGAAGAAGAAAAAAAAAAAAAATTAACAAACAAAAGGAGAGAATGGCAACTAACCAAAAAGAAAAAAAAAAAGAAAAAATCATTTTGATCTGAAGTCAAACCAAAGAAATCCAGATTTTACAAGACAATCAAATCAATGAAAAGTAGCACAAATTCGTGAATGCAGTATGAGATTCTTTAAGGAAATCTGTTTATTTCTTCTTTAGAAATTGCTTTCTTTTTTTCTTTGGCTCCAGACCTGCTGAGATGCGATATAATGCAAGGTATGGAGATGTAAGCAAAAGAGCTTGTCGGTGTAAGTTTATGAAGAACAATTCTGATATGATGTGCTTTCAAAAGGATAAGACGTAAATAATGTACAGTAAAAATGTACAATCGGTTGTGGTTATTTCCCTCCTAATCAAAACTGCAACCGATTTAAGCGGTTATTCATTTTTAAATAACCGCAACCATAACCGATATGCCGATTAGCGGTTAATTGTAACTAATAGTAACAGTTTTACTGTTATTGAAGGCCGATTATACAACGTTATGGGTTTCTAGAATCTGTGTTAGGTTAGCGGTCTAATCGTCTCTTCAATACCATAATCTAATCCGTCAAGTTCTTTCACTTTTTCCATTGCAATTAGAGTAACCATTCAAAATTACTGAACTTTCACCAAATGTTGCCGCCAACAATTAGAAGAAAACAAGAAAACCTCATAGCGCCCCCACAATCAAGGGGAGGAGGGATTGCAACGGAGAAAGGAAAGTTTATAATATTTATTAATATATTTTTATTATACATAATATATATTATAAAACCGGTTTTGGATTACCCAATTATTAACCGCTTTCTTTAATCCCTATAACCGATAATTGCAACCAGCGTACGTGGTTATCCAATTATTCAGTAGTGGTTATTTGCTATTATATGGTTAGCACTTACTAACCGCCTCCCTTGTACACCCCTACCATAAAATATATGGTTCTTGTGGAGAGAAAAAGTCTTTCATACCTAGTTGAAGCTCTCCTTATATAGTTCTTTGACTCTTCAATTGGAGTTGTATTTGACTTAGGAATCATAGCTGCAATCAACTCCCGTATACTATGAGATTTTTCATTAATTGCATATGCAGTTCGATCCCCTGAGATACGGGATCTCTTGTGTAAATAAATGTTTATTTGAATTTGATTTGCCAATGAGGTGGATTCCTTGCTTTGCATAGAGCTAGTACCTCTTTAGCATCTCGAGTCCCATAGTAGTCTTCGTTTAAAGTGGGCCTCTCAGGCTTTTCCTCTTGTAGGCCTAATACTCAATTAAACGAAATTATTTAAGGAAAGAGGAGAGAAACCTCCTATTTTGTGACCAATTTATTTATAAAAAATAAAAAAACAAAAAAATAAGAACAAAACAAAACAAAAGGTGTATTTTATAGTCACAATATATTTCTAACAAGATGATTATACACATTACAGAAAAGTTTACTTTATTATCTCATAAATTTTTCTTAGATGATTGTGAAAAGAAAATATAGCTTTTAATTGAAGGAAAAAACACTATAAAAGTTCAAGTGGTTTGACTTTTTTATCAATAAAAATGTTATGCAATTCGCATTTCATCATAATCCTCTGTCAGCATCGGTGAATAGAATGCGGATATTTGTTCAGCATATAACATTTTTCTTTTATTAAACCACTTTAGATCGATGGCTATGTCATATTCAATTATATTTTGACACATGTGCATTCTAGTTCAATCAACACCAATTATTTTCACCACATCATTCTAAAAATACAACATTAGAAAGAAAAAAATAGACAAAAAATAAAAAAAATCAGGATGGTTGAATTTCAATGGCCTTTAGGGTAGTTTGGTCATCTTCAGTGGCTAAAGTAAGTGGCCAAACCAACCTCGATGACTTTTAGGGTAGTTTAGCCACCTCCTACGGTCAAGGTCAAGGTGGTCGAACCACTCTCAATGGTCAAAGAGGGTGATTAAACAACTCTCATAGCTTATCCTTTAGAGTGGCCGGCCTCTTAGTGGCCAAAAAGAGTGGTTTTACCACCCCGACTATACCTCTTTTTTTTTCTTCTTTTTTTTTTTAATCTTTTCATTTTTTCCTTGGTTTTATATTTTATTACTTTTATATGGCATTTTACTTGACGAGATTATTTGGTGGTCTCAGCAACATAGATATGAGGTAGATGTCATTGCTCATTGTTAAAAAATCTAACATAGGGAATAACTTGTGCATACCTTGAGTGAGTTGGTGAATTTTAGATATTAGAGAATAATTTTAAAAAAGGAAAAATGTAAAACCAATCACTGCAGTTACATTGATTTGCAATAAGCTCCATTTGATATAAAAATATATTCTTAGAGCTCCTTGTGATATGCAAAAATAACAAATATGTCTATGCACCCAACTTTCATTTCGTTTTTATTTTTTTAACAAAAACTTATGGATTACATGTAACATAATTTGAATAGTGCTAATGCGGCATTTAACGATTTATGTATTTAAATATTTCTATAAAAGCTTTTTGACATCCAAACTGGACAACCTGTTTGGTATGGCCAGTTCTATATTTGTGAGTTTAGGATTTATTTGAAGGATAATATTATAAAATTATAACAAGCATGTAGAAAAGCCTAAATCTATTTGTGGATTCATAAGAGTCCCGCATAAATTCAATAGTAAATTTATCTATTTACTATATGAAAATGAGTTAAAGATGTGATAAATAATGATTTTTATCATTTCTCGTTCATAAATGTGTCTTTGAGCAAGTCAACAATAAATGCGAAATGATTAGTGTTAATATTTTTTCTCATATTTTACACATCTCATCTTATAAATCAATCATTAGATTTGTGGATTCGAATCCCCTCCAATTGTTAATTGTGGCCCTTTATTTTAAATTCACTGGTCTATAAAATCATTTAAATTTCGGTAAAACAAAAGTCAGCATTTAATACCTCGTTATACAAAAACAGCTGAAATTTTATAGACAATTGAATTTAAAATTAAGGGTCACGATTAACAATTGGAGAATCTCCAATTTCTCCTCAATTGAAGGGGATCTCAATTCTAGATTTGTGGACTTATGTGAATATTACATAAATTAATGGTGGACCCTACAAATTTAATGACTGATCTAATGAATTTATAAGAAAATATGAGAGAAATATAAGTATATTATTGACACAAATCATTTCTCATAATTTTAAGATCATAATTACTAAGAAAAAGTAACTAGTAGTTTTAGTAGTTTATTTGATAAAACTATTTTTCTTTTAAAATAAAAACATTCTCAATCAATCTAAAATATGGAATACTCACAAAATACTTAAAATTATTTTTTATTTTAATGTCACATAAAAATACATTTTCAAATAAAAACACCCTTTAAAAGCATTAACAAAAAAAAAACCCATACTCCACCTTAAAAATAAGGGTTAAATACCTTATTCTCCTATGTGGTTGAACTTCTTTATTTTTTGCTCCTTAGAGTTTACTTTTTATCACAGGATGTACCTCTGGTTTGCCTAAAGATAGAGATGGTATCTCTGTGTAAATTCCGTTTAAAATTTGACGGAATATCACGTCAACATTAATAACAAATTGTTACGTGTCCATATAATTAATTAAAAATAATAATAATTTTTTTAAAAATAAAAACATTAAAAATTTATATTTAATTAAAACAAAAAAAGTTACGGCCACCCGGTTTAGCTCCTTTGGGGGTGGCCCAAGCCCCCCCCAAAGGTTTGGGGGTGGTTTCGGCCACCCCCATGGCTAAAGGGAGTGGCCAGCCACCCTCCAAATGGCCAAAGGGTGGCTATGGCCAACCCCAATTTTTTTTTTTTTTAAAAAAAAAAATTAATTAAATATAATTTTTTAATGTTTTAAATTTTTTTTAAAAAAAAATTATAATTTTTTAATTAATTATATGGACACGTGTTAATCTATTATTAATGCTGACGTGATATTCCCTCAAATTTTGGACGAAATTTTGACTGAGGTATAAATCCGTTTTTAGGCAAACCAAAGGTACTTAGCTCATGTGATAAAAAATAAATCCTAAAGGGCAAAAAATAAAGAAGTTAAACCTCATGAGAATAAGGTATTTAATCCTAAAAATAAACAATCAAATTACACGTGGCTGGCGCCAGACCGGGGTTCACAGCCAAACGTGCATCCTTGTTCCATCTTATCCTCTCTCCTGTAGTTTATCCCATTTCCTCAAATTCCAAAAGAGACCCTATATGCAAATTTCTGTTCCATTACTAGCCCCTTTTTTAACACTTCATTACTTTTCCAACCCATCCTTTCAATCCAGCACTACGAACTCTTTTTCCCCTAATTCTGAAAAGCCCCAAAATCTAGGGTTTCCATCCCCCAGAGTCCCTGAGCCACCATTTCTGGTAAGCCCCCTTCTTCTCTCTCTCCGCCTACAACTAGGTTTTCAATTTATATTTTCTTGGTTACTCTTTTTACTCTAATCTCATCTTTTTCCCATTTCCTTAATTGTTTTTTTTTTTTTTTTGTAAACATTTTTTCCTTAATTGTTAATTACAAGTAAATAATGTTCTTCATCACACAGTTAAACCGTTTTCAAACATTTTGTATTATGGTTCTGTTTTTTTAGTTTAATATTATGTGTTGCGCTAAAGATTCATGCGCTTTCGTAGAATAGACTTTGATGGATTTTCTGGTTGGATGATCATAGACTTTGGATTTGTTGATTTTGTTTCTGAGCTGATTTGAGTTGACCATCTGAGTAAATTATGCTGACCCAGTAGCTTGTTGGCATCATTTTGACATAGATATGACTTCAGTTGATAAAACATATGTTGTTTTGTTGTAACTCTATCACTGTAAAATCATGTGTCTGTGCTTTGGATTGGTAGTGTTATAGAAATGGGGCTATGCAATCTGAATTTGTTCGGGCGACAGTGTTTTGCCAGGGTCTTGTTCAAAATGTTGAAATGGGTTTTTTCTTTTGTATTGTTAACCTTTTAGATTTTTGACCCCATTAGGGTGGTTCCTTCTCTTTCTCTTGTATAGCTTTCGTGTATGCCAGCCTTTCTTCTTATTCAATAAATTATTATTCGTCAAAAAAACAATTGTGGAAATGGGTTTCTCATTGGTGTCGACCGTTAAAGGAAATTCTGATCTTGTAGACCGTCATGTTGTGCTTCACTTGTGACTAACACACATAAATGTCTAGTAAAGTGGTGGCAACGATGTTAGTTAGTTTGGTGTGGTCATTGAAAAACTCGATAATGTAGATTATGTTTAACTGGGAGACTGTTTAAGAGAGGATCGTCTGCAATGTGAATACCCATTGGGCTCTCTACACATATTATGAAATGTCTTGATAATAAGTATTTTGAGTGTCAAATGTGATCTGGTGATTATTGAATTCGTGTCGCTCTTCATAAAGCTTTTATGATTATAATTTGACTTTTGAAACAATGTGCTTGTTTGATTCATTTTTGCTCAATAGAGAGAAAAGAAGGTAGAAAAGAAACTTAGGCAATTTGTCACTAGACCATTCTCTAATAAGGCTTTTATGATATTTGATGCTAACATTGGCTGGTTTTTGTTTTGATTTTAGATATAGGAGTAATTTTCTGGTACTACCATTTGCTTGGTTTGACTTAATTTATTTTAATTGGAAGATAACTATGAGTTTATCACCCCTTTTTTTGTGGTAATTTGCAGTAGTCCATCATGAATTGGCTTCTGCTTTCAGTTAATAGATCCTGATATATCAATGGTAAGGATACTATTATTAATTTATTATGTTAAGTGGAGAAATGGATATATTATCATTTGTGTTCTATGGTAGTTTCATCAATTCAGTATTTTATAAACTTCAGATAAACAATTACCCATATCTGGTTTCTGTACACTTATTCAAAAGAGCATTATAAGAAATAATAAATGAAAGCATTTCTACTTTATTCTGGACAGTGTGCTCATGCCTTCATATTTCACTGCCACATTGTGAGTTTCATTGCTTTGTAAGACAAATTAAACAAATTCAATTTCATCAGAACCTTCTTGTAAACCAACTTATCGGATGCAATTTTAAATTTTGCTACTTTCATAACTAGCCCTTATATTCATGATTGGCCTTTATGTACATGATCATTGTAACCATCACCAAGCACTGAATGTCAACAATGACCATAAATAAAGGGATAAAAATTGGAAACTGGAGAGATAAGATTATTAACTTTTTGTTTTTTGTTTTTTGTTTTTTTAGCCTGAAGTTCTTTACAATGGCAAGGGGAAAGCTTATATTAATCTGCCAATCTGGTGGTGAGTTTGTCACAAATGAGGATGGATCAATGTCATATGCTGGAGGAGAGGCACATGCGGTAGATATCAATCGTGAAACCATTTTTAATGACCTCAAATTAAAATTAGCGGAAATGTGGAATTTTGAATACAATTCCCTGTCCGTCAAGTATTTTCTCCCAGGAAACAGACGAACTCTCATCAACTTATCTAATGACAAAGACCTGAAAAGGATGTATGATTTTCATGGCAGTTCAGTAACTGCTGATGTTTTTGTCATGGGGAGAGTAGGTTTTGATTGTGAAGACTTGAACATTCGTAGCAGGTATTTCTTTCTTCCTTTCTTTTTTCTTTCTTTATTCTTCCATGTTGTTTAGTTACATCCTTTTTGCCGGACCAATGTTGCTCTAGTTGCTTTTTTTCTTTAGTTGTTATTATGAACAGTCAATAATTGCTATTTTTCTCAAAATCACTGCTCAACCAGTTATGGCAAAGAAGTTTCATGTTGTCATTGCATCAAAAAACAGAGAATTCTAAATCTTGTTGCTTTTCAATGAAATGATGGTTATCATTGGACAGCTGCCTCTGAGTGCCTTCATAATTAATATTACTAGCTTTAATGATTTTCTTATCTTTTATTCTTTTTCGAGTTAGGTGTCTCTCTTGTATACTTCATGTGTACTTGGGTTGCGACCTTTTTGCTTTTTAATTCAATTCGATTACTTATAAAAAAAAAAAATTATCCACATATCTCTTTCAAACTACCAGTAGATTGTCAATGTCCCCCCAAACTTTGGATTACGCTAATATCTCTCAAACTTTGGATTTCCCCAATGACAAAAATACCCTTAATAATTTTTTTATTTTTTTATTTAAAAAAAAAATGACCCATGACACCAAGTCTGAAAGATAATGCTTGCCTTTGGACATCATGCTTGAACTTTATGATTTCCCTAAGCATTTGCCAAAATGGTGGATTTAACACCATCTGTGCAAATAAACCCAACAAACCATTTTGGCTCCCCCATTCACATGGCACTGCTGTGGGTCTTCACCTTTTTTTTTTTAACCCCCTGAATTTATAGGGTATTTTTGTCTTTTTGAAAAATTGTGGACATTGACAATTTTTGGTGTAGTTTGGGGGGGACATTAACAATTTGGTTGTAGTTTGAGGAGAGTATGTAGACTTTTTCCAAAAAAAATAAAATAAATAAAATGATAGTAATGTTCTGTACTGTATATGGTGCATATTGATTGATGATAGTTGTTGCACTTTGCAAGTTTTTCTTTTGTTCAATCGGATTAGTCATTACTTGCAGCGCATGTGGGATAAAAGTGGCTGAAACTGTACCCCCTGTTGCTACATTCACTACGTCTGCTGCTGCACATCATGCCATTGTGGCTTCGCCTGTTTCCATATATACAACTGCAGCACTCACTAATGCTAATTCCAGCATTGGTCCTGCTGCTGCCACCCTAGTTGCCCCTGTCTCTCTTCCTGTGGCAACATCTGATGACTCTGTTATATCTGTCAAAGCAACTGCCCAAAGGCGTACTGGAGTAATCATTAACTCAAATCTGGATGCTGCTCATTCCAGTCCAACTGGTTCCATTGCTGTTGCCACTGATGCAACTCCTTATGACATAAGCATAATTGATATGACCTCTACTCCTGCTGATACTGTTAAGAAACGGAGGCGAAATGCATCCTGGAAAATTGGTGCAAATGGTCCTGCCACCGCCACTGACCATGTTGAGGAGAAGAGGAAAACTACATCTAGAAAAAGGATTATCCAAAATCGCAATGCTGCAACAGGAGTTGATGATCTGAAGCAGCAGCAAGATATGTCACCCTGTGAGGACATTTCTAACAGTTCCTCGATTCTTGCTAGTTCAAATGACATCCCGCCGGAAAAACTAGTTGCATCATGGAAAGATGGCATCATTGGTGTAGGTCAGGTATTTAAAAGTGTGTATGAATTTCGAGATTCACTGCAGAAATATGCCATTGCACATCGATTTATGTACAGGTTAAAAAAGAATGACACTAATCGTGCAAGTGGCATATGTATAGCAGAAGGCTGTTCTTGGAGGATTCATGCATCCTGGGATTCATCATCACAATCATTTAGGATTAAAAAGATGAATAAATCACATTCATGTGGAGGGAAGTCTTGGAAGTCTGCTCATCCATCAAAGAATTGGTTGGTGAGTATCATAAAGGAAAGATTACGAGAAAGCCCACATCATAAACCGAAGGAAATTGCTAACAGCATTCTTCGGGACTTTGGAATTGAGCTGAATTATACTCAAGTTTGGCGTGGAATTGAGGATGCCCGGGAGCAACTTCAGGGTTCATATAAAGAAGCATATAACCAGTTGCCTGGGTTTTGTGCGAGAATGTTGGAGGCAAATCCTGGTAGTTTTGTTAAGCTTTGCACTGCTGAAGATAAAAGATTTCAGCGCCTTTTTGTATCCTTTCATGCCTCAATATGTGGTTTTCAGAATTGTCGCCCCCTTCTTTTCCTTGAGACTACATCTTTAAAATCAAAGTACCACGAAATTTTGTTGACAGCTACTGCATTGGATGGGAATGATGGTGTTTTCCCAGTTGCATTTGCTGTAGTAGATACTGAGAATGATGATAATTGGCATTGGTTTTTGGAGCAGTTGAAATCTGCGATGTCAACTTCAAGATCCATAACTTTTGTCTCTGACAGAGAGAAGGGTTTAAAGAAATTGGTACTTGAGGCATTTCAGAATGCTGATTATGGTTACTCACTATACCACCTCATGGAGAACTTCAAGAAAAGCTTGAAGGGCCCCTTTCATGGAGATGGAAGGGGTTCTTTGCCTGGCTCTTTTGTGGCTGCTGCCCATGCTGTCCGACTTGATGGTTTTAGAATGCATACTGAGCAAATTAAACGGGTTTCTTTAAAAGCTTATGAGTGGGTCATGCAGATTGAGCCAGAGTATTGGACGAATGCAGTATTTAAGGGTGAGCGCTATAATGACATCACTGAAGATGTTGCAGGACTATACGCCAACTGGATAGAGGAAGTGCGGGAGTTACCCATGATACAGAAAGTAGAAATGCTAAGATTTAAGTCGATGGATTTGATTAATAGTCGTCAAATAGAATCAAGTAGGTGGTCTGAAAAACTTACTCCATCCAAGGAGGGAAAATTACAAGAAGAAACACCTAAAGCACGGGGGCTTAAAGTACTGTTCTCATCTGATACCCTTTTTGAGGTTCATGATGATTCCATTAATGTTGTGGATATTGATAAATGGGAATGTACTTGTCTAGGATGGAAAGCATCTGGACTACCATGCCGCCATGCTATTGCTGTCTTTTACTCTACAGGTAGGAATGTGTATGATTATTGTTCAGAGTACTTCACAGTGGATAGCTTCCGTCTAAGCTATTCTAAGCAAATAAAACATGTTTCTGCTATTTTCATGCCTGTAAGTAATGAGAAAACTTCTCTGCATGTTCTTCCTCCATGCACCCCCCGGCCGCCAAGCCAACATAAAGAGCAGACGGAAACGCAGAGAGTGTCCAAGAGGCCAGTCTCTTGCACCAGGTGCAAGGGAACGGGGCATAATAAATCTACATGCAAGGCAAACTAACATATAATAGCTTCTATGTACTTCCTTTGACATGTATTACACACTGTACAGTTGTAATTACTACTAAAGTAAGGTTGTTGTCTTCAAGAGATGTTTACAATGGATAGTAGTATTTTGGATTCTACAGATTGAGGCTTGAGAGCAAATACCATCTCCAACCATAGCTTCAAACCATTCTATTTGATTATCCCTTTGTTTCTTTTGTCATTAGTTTAACCTAGGGAAAATTACAATTTACCCTCCTAAAGTTGACAATATTTTTCAATTTAAACACCAAAGTTTCAATTTTTGCAATCCACCCTCTCAAAGTTTTAAATTTTTGCAATTTGACCAATTGTATCCAAAACTTTTCATATTGCCCATAATTTTTATTTTTTTTTTATTTTTTATAAAAAATTATAAAAAAAAAAAATTCGGGGTGACTTTTGGCCATTTGGCCATTTTTGTACCCTCAAATTTGTTTTTTCTTTCGTAAAAAATAAAAAAAATAAAAATAAAAATTAAGGGCAATATGGAAATTTTGGGATAATATTAGTCGAATTGAAAAAAAAAATAGATATTTGTGAGAGTGGATTGTAAAAATTGAAACTTTGATGTTCGAATTGAAAAACAATGTCAACTTTGAGGGGGTAAATTGTAATTTTTCCTTTTAACCTATATTCCAAACCCATATGCAGATTTTGAGCAGTCATAATATACAGCTAAAATGGGTTTGTGGTATTTATTTAGGGAAAACACATACACACAATGCCTGTATTTGGTGATAGATGATTCATGAAAAAGGTTGATGTTACTTCTTTTGAGATTGATTGTATTGCAAGTGTAGCCATGGATTGCAGCTGTGATTGGAACATGGTGAAAATTTGACTCTTTCCGAGACAGGAAGTTTAGGTATACTCTTGTCCAATAGCATGGGAATAAACAAATCTCTCAAATATGGGTACAAAGTTTTTATTTATTTTATTTTTTAAAGTAATGTAAATCTCGACATTTGTGATTGAAAGAATGGAGTTGTGTATGCTTACAATTACCATTAACTTGACGTCTCAGTCAAGACTCGACATTTGTAGACGCAACTTGCCACTGGAGACAAGCAAATGGCAAGTTGCATTGGTGAACAGCATGCAGCTGGAAGCAAACAACTTGCTACAACTTCAGTCTGAAGCTGACCAGCAAACACCGACTTGCTCTATTCTATGTGCATTGGAGAGAAATTTATTTATTTATTATTATTATTATTATTATTATTTTCATTTGAATTGAATTGATAAGTTATTCACAAATCCAATGAATGTGGTGTATAAGGTCTTGTAGGATAGATAAACCCCAAGGAGTTGGCCTAGTGGTTCGATAGCCTGGAACTTTGAGTTTGCTCCTCAAGGTCTTAAGTTCGAAATCCATGAAACCTACTTCTTGTGGTTATCAGATTGGAGGTTCGTCCCTTGAATTAACTAAAATGCACTTGCGGAAAACTCCTTACCGAGGGCCTGTGCACCCCTAAGATAAGTTGGAGCGAAGCTCTGGATACACGGTGCCAAATAAATAATAATAATAATAATAATAATAATAATAATAAGTGAAATCCTATTATTAGTCTCTCTCTACATCGGCATAGGCGTTTGGTCCGTGGAAGAGTATTTGGAAGGTGAAAGCTCCCTCGAAAGCTCCCTCGAGAGTCGCTTTCTTTGTGTGGATGGCGGCGGTAGGAAAAATCCTCACTTTGGATAATGTACGGAAGATGAATGTTATGGTGATGGAGTGACGTTATATGTGTGAACACTGTGAAGAGTCCATTGATCATCTACTCATGCATTGTGAGGTTGTAACTGAGTTATGGAATGTGTTCCTTCAACTTTTTAGAGTGAGTTGGGTTATGCCGCGAAAGGTAGGGCTGGCAATTTTGACACGATCTGCAAACCCAACATGAACACGACATGAAGTTACGGAGTTTGGGTTTACCCTAAACGGGTTTGGGTCATAAACAAGTAACCCATTTATTTTGTTTATGGCAGGTCACCCATGGGTGACCCACCACACTCATTTAATAAAATAAATAAATAAATAAAATAAAAAATAAAAAACTAATTATTTTTTTCATTTACTTAATATTTTTTTACTAAACTATAATGACATTAATTTCTCTTAATCTTTTGATATAGAACACACTCAAATGAAATTGGATTGCGAAGAAGAAGATGTTCTGACAACGGATATCAATTCCTGTGACATTCCAAGTTCGTCTGGAGCACAAGCTATTAATATTCCTTAAAATGAGCATAATTGTGGTGTTTGATAATGGAACCCAATATGTAATGATGGAATATTGTTTATGTTTTGTTTCTTACTTTGATTTTGCTAGCTCTTTTTTACTATCTTTTTCTTAATATGGTTTTATATTAGCTTAATTGGTAAGTGATTTTGTGTTATGGGTTTAATTATGAATGATATTGATTACTCTGATTATTGAATGTCAATGATATTAGACTTACATCACCTTTCGGGTCAAACAGGTCGGGTCAAAGCGTGTTAAATGGGTAACTAAGTTAAATGGGTCATGTCACCCCGTTTATGATCCGTTATTTTAACCGGGTCATGTTGAGTTGACACGACGTGCTAAAAATAACGGGTTGATATGTTAACCTGCTAATTTTCTTGTGTCGTATTTGGGTTTGGGGTTTTCACCCGTTTAGCTAAACGGGACATGTCCGGGTTGAGACTAAATGGGTGGCGGGTCATTATGGGTCGTGAACGAGTTGACACGACAACCCGTTTTGCCAACCTTAGCGAAAGGTGAATGATAGTTTGGGGAGTTGGAGGGGACAATTGGGTAAAAAGCGTGCTTTGCACATATGGAGGCTCGTCCCATTATGTGTGATGTGGTGTCTATAGTGAGAACGGAATGCACGCAGCTTTGAAGATAATGAGAGCAGCATGATTGAGTTGAGGAAGTTGGCGTTACATATTTTGTTCTCCTGGAGAGTGACTTGGTCACACTCGTATGAGTCTACTTTTTATGACTTCATAGAGCTTTGTAAATCTTTTTTCTAATCAGTATGGGTTTCTATCTATACATCATGTATACATAGGTTGCGCCCCTCTACGTATTTGATAATATACTTATTACTTATATATAAAAAAAGAGATGATATATATATATATATATATATTTCCTAATTAAAAAGTACGCCGGAGAGATTAATTGTGGCTATCCTACTTGGACATGACCATTGTAGTACCTAACCATTGGGAGCTGTACAAGAAGGGTCTAGATGTAGGAATTCAAGGCGGCTAATACTAATTAGACATATGTAGAGATTCTCCATTACGGAGATTCGAACCCATACCCTAGTACATGCCCCCTTACCACAAGCGAATGGATCACATATCCGTTGAATGAGTTGGAGCAAGATGGGGACCGCAAAGAAGAAGGGAGGGATGGGTTTTAGAGATTTCCAATGTTTCAACAAGGCCCTTCTTGCTAAATAAGGGTGGCGGTTATGGAATGAGCCTGACAGCCTAATCTCTAAAATTATGAAGGCAAAGTATTACCCAAATGGGTCTTTTTTGGAGGCTCGTTTGGGGAATAAACCATCCTTTGCTTAGAGGAGCATTTGGGGTTCGGGTGACTTCTTAAAGAGGGCTTAATGTGGAGGATAGGTAACGGGAAAAGGACAAAAATTTGGATGGACAAATGGATTACAGTTCAGGATACTTTTATGATCCAATCACGACAAAGTGCCACTGACCCAAGGCCACTGTTAGCACACTCATTGAGAGGGATACTCACTAGCGGAATTTGGGCCGACTAGAGACACTCTTTAGTCCGCTGGAAATCCAAGCAATTATGTCAATCCCCTTAGTAGTACCGACCAAGATGATGTATTGATCTGGAGGGGAACTAGGAGGGGGGTTTACTCTGTCAAAAGTGCCTATTATTTAGCAAAGGAAATGGAAGAAAGAGCACAAGCAGGCTGCTCTACAGGGGGGAGGTTTAGTGAGGTCTGGAAAACCTTATGGCATTTACAGATTCCTAGTTCAGAAAATAACTTCTTGTGGAGAGCTTGTCATGAAATTCTGCCTACCTACGACAATTTATGCAAGAGAAAGATGGTAAATGATCCTCTTTGTCCTATTTGTGGGCTAGATGTAGAAACTAGCTATCACGTTTTATGGGATTGTCCCTCTGCGAGAGATATGCCTAGGGTGGATGTGGCAAGAAAATCCAGAAGAGTTTCTTAAGGGGTCCTACGTTTATTCATGTGAGGAAGATAAGATAAAATTATTTGTGGGGCTTGTACGTCGACTCTGGGTGAGGCGAAATGATGTGATCCATGGGGGAGTTTTCACCCACCCAACCATTCTTGTGCAACGAGCGGTGCTAGCTGTAGAAGAGTTCAAGTCAGCCAATACTCTTGAGGCTAAGGTTTGTCAGCTGGGTCAAAATGTCCCAATGCCTCTTTGGCGGGCTCCACCCCTGGGTTAGTACAAGCTCAACTGGGATGCAACTGTTTGCAAGAACCTGGGTTTGGTGGGGATGGGTGTGGTGGTGCGGGACGCGGCTGGGAATGTGGTAGCGGCCAGGTGCGTTGCAGTAAGAGGTTTTCTTGACCCAAGTGCAGCTGAAGCTTGGGCGGGATTACAGGCCATTCGTCTGGGGCAAGACCTCAACCTCTCTCAGATCCAGTTGGATGGAGATGCACAAATAATCATGGACGCGTTTAACTCGATGGAGAAAGACTGGAGCAAAATAGGCCATATCGTGGAAGACATGAAGCAGGGGCTGAGGATTTTTTCTCAGTGGCAGGTACTTTACGTGAAATGAATGGTCAATAATGCGGCTCATACACTTGCTAGATTAGCGGCAACAACAGCGTTAAAGATATTATGGATGAGGAGTACCTCTGATTGTATTCGTGAGATTACTTTGGTCGAGCAAATTGTTCCGCGAGTTGACTGATTTATTATAATGAAACAAGTTCTATTCTCAAAAAAAAAAAATGGTGCTAAAAGAGTTTATATTACATACTAAAGAAGATTTTCATAAGCTTATTAGGATAAAAAAAAATAAATTCTAGGCCTTAATTTGGGGATTAGGATCATCTCTAGTTCATTTGAGGGGTATTTTTGTCTTTTCACTTTTTGAGTAGACAAAAATATCTCTCAAATATAACTAATTGTATATTCTCTAGTTTCATTTTTTTTTTTTTTTTTTTTGAAGAAATATGAATA
>NC_081551.1:15212277-15227208 GCF_901000735.1 Corylus avellana | reverse complement strand
CGTTCTCATTGATAAATTAGAGGACAGAACAGAATACTCTATCCTAACAATATCGGTGATACAATCAAGAGTAGTAAAAAATCACTGGTTAGTTACATTATTTTGAATGGCCATCTTCGATAAAGTATGCGCCGCTTTATTTCCGTCTCGACCAATAAACGACACCCGCCAGTGGGGAAACGATTGAAGCTCGGACTTTATATCCTCCAAGAGCATTCCGGTTCGGCTCCAGTCATCCTTTGCTGAATTAATCCCATCTACCACAATCTTTGAATCACCTTCAAAATGGATCCTTTGGTAGCCCAGTACTCTGCAAAAATTAATTGCCATTTGAACTAGAGAGAATCCTAATTCTTAATTTGGTTATTAAGGATTTTTCTAAATTCGAGGTATTAATTATGATAATTAATTGGGAATTTATCCTAGTACTTGTAAATTAGAAAGTGCCAAAGGATAAGCTTAGACCGGGATTTTTATGGAAGTTTTAGATTTTAGTAATTGGTTAATTTGGTTGGTAGGAAGAATAATGAAAACAAATAATAATAGAAAAATGAGCTTTTGATTGATCGATCATTTGGCATTCAAAAAAAGAAAGGAAAATCATTTAGTCTGACTTGGTAGACTTTGATCCATCGAGATAAGGTTTAATCAATCGAAATTGCAACAATTAGAGTTATGTCACGCACGTAGGTGAGATCAAACAGTTGTAATTGGATTTGGTAAGTTTTGATGTAGTGGTATAAGAAGGAAGAGAGATCTAGAAAAAACATAGGGTTTTGGAATGTTCTTTGTTCAAAAAACGATCGATCGAAATTGGCGCCAATCAATCAAACCTAGAATTGAAAAAAAAAAAAAAAAAAAAAAATCAAACCTAGAACGAAATGATTCGATCGATCCCTCGATAGCCACAAAGAGGTTCAATCGAACATTCGTTCATAGCCCCATCGATTGAATATGAAAGTGTTGGAAATATATCTCAAAGATACAACAACAAAAATTCAAGAACAAGCATCATAAAAGTATAGCAAAAGATCATGCAAAACAAAAATTGCAAAGGCAAGATCAATATACAAGTACGTTAATACTTTATACATTATAATCTTATAACTAACCAATTCCTCTCTAGTTTTTTTTTTTTTTTTAACTTGAAACAATCTTATTTTCGTAAGGAAAGGGGAAAAAGTGGATTCGAACAAATAACATCCGCTTTATGAAATGTTGTCCCCAACCGATTGAGTTACCCATTAAAAACTATTTATGTTTAGATATTAATTAACGCACATGCATATAAATATGCATACATATTTAAGTAACCCATATAACATATTTATTATTAGTTAGTAATTAATATACATACTTATATTTGTAAAACCTACTTTTATTAATAGATATGTAAATATAGAGTAATAAATACTATGTGACAAAATAAAGTTCAGGATCTCAAAGAAGCAAAAAAGAGCAAAATAAAAAATAAATAAATAAAAAACCACCATATGAACAAGGTATCAAGTCAAACCGAGCTTATACGAGCTAGCTTGTTTATGAACATTAACCGATTCAAGTTGAGTTTTATGAGTTTGTATCATTTAATAATCGAGTATAATTTTGTGCTTATGAACGACCCATTAATAAATGAACCGATCCTAAGTTGAGTTTTTAACCAAGCCGAACACAAGCCAATGCATATATATATATAAATATATATATATATACATAAAGATGTTAATAGTAAAAAAAATTGCAAATTACATAAATTATGGTGCCAAAGAAATCACATGAACCGGCATCCATCCATCACTTGAAGAAAATACATAAACCGGTCACTCACCAGCGGAAAAAACATAAGCTGGTCACTCTGATCTTGCAAACTAGTCCTACATACTGAAATACAAAGACTAGTAAATTCTAATAGTTTGAATAGAATATAAGGCCAAATTCCTCACCTGGCAAACAGCCTGCTGTTTAAACAACACTGCCTATATTTCCATCTACTCATCTAAGTTTGTCTTGTCCTGTCTCTTGTAGAATATCAGTATCATTAGTGTAAATCTGAATATATTCGACGATTACTCCTCTCCCCTCGACTCATCTTCCTTGGAGAGCAAGCCCAGACACAACGAGCAGGGTGGGTCACATTTATCATCGACGCATGTTCTCTGCTCCAAGCATTCTGCGTGATAAACATGACCACAAACTAAAACTGCCACCACAGAGAGTTCACCAGAAGAAAGTGTACTCCCAAGAAAATAAGGTTTCCTTCTCAGTGGCTTCTGACATACCCCACATACCATCTTCACTGCATCTGATGATACTGCATTCATTACCAAGGAACTGGACCTAATTCTTTCTGGCCTGCCAAATACCTTTTCCCTATTCTCTGCAAAAATAGTGCAACTTCAAGTCAGTTTGAGACCATGGAAGAATACTTATTTAAAATATTAGACTGCAGATTGATAAAACATGTAAATGTAAAATCCAAACAGGATATTTTCAGAAAAACTGTGGTCCTATTTGGTAAAATCATAAAACGGGGCTTGGAAGTTGGCTCCACCCACCCCCGCTGTGGGGGTGGAGTTCTGCCCTTTACCAAAGTGGATCTTCACCACCACTCGCCTCCACCCCCGTAAAGTGCGGCAGGGGTAGAACTCTACACCCTCACCACCCACTGTGGGATAGACACTGAAGGTGGGGAGGGGAGACCCACCTTTGGTGAAGGGGCAACCTCTACCCTGTTGAGGCCCGCCTCCACTTGAAGTTATGCATGTTAGGACAAATTGAGTGTATTTTCAAAACATTCTTATATAAAAATGGAGGCAATTTTCTCAAAAAGTGTTTTGTTTTGAAAAAGTGTTAGTGGTAAGAAGCCACATCAAAAAACTGATTTGGATAGCTATTGCCTGAAAAAATAAAATTTTACGGTGTTTGAAAAGCAAAAGGAGTTCTGCAAAATTTTACCAAACACAACCTTGTTTCATGTTTCAAGCACAAGATACTCTGGGGTGTGTTTGGCAAAGAGTTTTAAGAAGAGAAAGAAAGAAGGAATTTATTGATGTGATATAATATAGAAAGGAGTTTTGAATTTTTTGGGAGAGAAGAGTAAAAAAAATTGTTTGTTAATGTAAAGAAATAAGGTTGGCTTTTTTAGGAGAAATGAAAATAAATTGTTACAATACAGGCTCCTAAACTTTGTAACAGGTGGAGATTGCAATCATCCCATCACAAAGGAATTTAAACTTTTCTTTTTAGAATATCAGCTGGGTACATATACCCCATTCATCACTTAATGTTTGCAATGATAAAATTTAATGCACCAGTATCATCATAAAGCTGGACACCTTTGTTAAATTACCACTTATCTGAAAAGCTTAAGTTTATAGGAAGAGATGAATTTAATCATTTAATTTAGGGTAATGTTAGGTGTTCTTCTAGTGTTCTCCTCGTGTCCTTTCAACTGTGATGTGGCTTTTAAAATCACCATTGAATTTGAAATTATCATTATTAACTTTTAATCTATTGAAAATTTTAAAAGTCAAATTACAGTTGGGAGGACACCAGGAGAACACTAGAAGAGCACCTAGCATTTCCCTTTAATTTATATTATAACACTCTTCCTCACGTATAAGCTCAAACTCTCTCACTTAATAAGTGAGGTCCAATACGTGAAATATTTAAATGAAAATATGAGGTAAATGACAAAAACAAGATTCGAACTTAAAACCTCTACTTGGGTACCAAGTGAAATCGCCACTTCTCCCAAAAACTTAAACTTATAGGAAAAGATGAATTTAATCATTTAATTTAAATTCTAACAATTTAATCACAAGAACAAAATTCATTCCTTGATCTGACTTTCCATCAAAAGAAATAGAGCCTTGGTAGAATTGGAGTGGAATTAATAGCTAAAACAACTATGCACCTGAATGATGTCCAGTTGCAGTCTGTGAGTTAAATTGAGTAGCCAACTTGAAGGATAGTCTCTCATCACGTAAAGAAGCGGCTTTACCACGGGAAGTTGATGCATTGGCATGATTACCTGAGTTACGCCGAGAATATTGATGGCCGTAGTAATGGCGAGAACGTTTCAAAAATATTGAATGGCCAAGACTCTGAGTATGATGTGCAGTGGTAGGATGGGCATTTAGTAGAGAACTATCCTTGATATCCAAGACAGATGTAAAAGGCTTTAGTTCACTAGAGTTAACTGAATGCAAAGGTTTCTGCAAAACATAAAATAAAATGATTCAACCATGTGCATTAAATGCAGATAAGATGAATGAAAATTGAAAGAAAAAAAAAAAAGATTGGGAAATGCTGTTAAATAATAGTAAAGTAATCCATATCAAAGGCAAAACTATCTTAGGAATCACTCTCCAGTATGAATAAGTGTGAAAAGAGATTCTGTAAAAAGGTTAAAACCTTTTTTATTTTATAAGTAATCGAATTATCAAGGCGCCCTCAGGTACACACAGAGTATACAAGGAAATAGTTTTAACCCTTTTTTTTTTTTTTTGGTAAAGGGTTAAAACTTTGAAATAGGAGCTATCATTTACAAAAAAAAATAGGAGATAACACTAACCTCTTCTGACATTAAGTCCATCCGTAAGGAACAAGGCATGGTATCTGCAATATTACATACAGAAAAACAGTGATCATTCTCACTTCCTTCACTTATATCTGAAATAAAATTTAAAATATAAAAAGGAAAGAAAAATTCCAGCAAATATCAGATTCTTATATGATGCATAACATTCTTCCTCTTTGAAGCTCGGATAGACAACCAATTCCAAAATCAAGACACAGATTTCTTCACCAAATGAAAATGTAAGATTTAATTCCATTCATCATCTGGTATATAGCATATGCAACAGGACCAAAAACTAACAAGTCCAACTACTCAAAAACTGATGCTCAGCAAGTGAATGTGACCCACTAGCCAACAGATAAGGAAAATGTTAACCACTTTAGCAATTAAGGCTACAAAGAGGATTAATTCTTGGTTAGGATGTCAAATAGTCAGAAAGGATTACAAGGCCAGGAAATTTTTCATTCCTAATCTTGTGGCATGAGTAAAGAAATAGAAATGTTAGATATTATAATTCTATCCGATGTTCATCCAACTAATACAGCCGCATTCTCCTTCAAAAATAAAAAATTTGAAACGCCCAAGCAAATATCATTCCAGCTGTATTGATCTGTCTCTATTCTCTGAATCTACAGGCAAAAATATCCGACGATTTCTCTTGTACCAATCGCAAAGTGAATCAATGAAAAATAGTCTTCAATTGACAATTTCTGATTTGTATTTCCATTACACTAAACTAATCGACAAAGCCAGAGAAAAACAAAAGCCCCATCAATCAAACATTGATCAACGAGTAAATAGCCCCAAAAATATTATAAAAAAAAAAAAAAGAAAAAAAAAAAGAAAAAGAAACACACAAACCCATAAAATGGCAGGAGCTCAATATTTAGAAGAACTAAAAATTGAGAGAAAATTGCAGGTAGATCGTGAAAGCCCAAAAAAGAAAAATCCCCATGGACGAACATACTTCCTCCCACTTCAGTGTCTGGACAGAAAATAAAAACGAAAAAGCAAACCTCAACTAAATTTGTGCCCGATGAGCTGTAAAACATCAAGAAATTCAACAAATTTCCCTGCATTTTTTTTTCTTTTCTCAGGAACCAAACGGAACCCATCAAGCGGTAAAAAGAAAAACAGAAAGCTACCCAAGAAAAAAGAAACCTACCCGAAGGAGGAGAACAGGAAATGGGAGGTTGGGTCTGGCTCTGATCAGTCACTCGCTTCCTCTTCCCCATAATAACAATAATAAAAAAAGTAGCTTACAGCAATGGCAGAAAGAGAGTTTTTGGCTCAGATACACCAACAATACTATGGGCTTTAAGCTTGTGGGATCTCTCTCTCTCTCTCTCTCTCCGTGGCTTTGCGGTGTTGGGGCAGTGATTAGGGCAGGGTGCTCGTGTGGACGTAGGGTCGAGACTGAGAGAGAGAGAGGGGAAAAGAGAGTGGGGGGCAGTTTCTGGTAGGAGAAAAACGTGCGAAAGAGGAGGACAAGACACAGAGGCTCGCTAACTCCCGTCCACGTCACCATAGTCTGAAGATAGGGGCACGTGTTAATGGATACCGACCGACCTATATATCTTCCGTGCTTGGGCTGGACCAGATGTGATCCCCAGATTTCTTTTAGATATTTCACAAATTTGTGGTCTTTTAACTCTCTTTTAGATATTTTACAATCGATATGAGCATAGGCACAACTAGAATATAGTTTGGACCGGCACAAAGTAATTTTATTTATTTATTTATTTATTTTTGGATGAGTTAGGAGCCCTCTCGCTTTCTTTTTGTGTTAAGTAGGGGTTATACCTTCCCGAAATGAGTGGAAAATTTGGTGCTATCGATATGCTGTGACGTTTCCATTTTACCGTTGCCCTCCTACCCTTGAAGCCTCGTTGTACTTTCCTTCCTTGGGTCTGATGGTGTAGTAGAACCTTATGCTTCTGAAAGGGTTTGGTTGGAATTTTGTGTTTTGTGGAGCGAGGCTTATATCCAGGTGCGTAAGGCTCGTACTCCTTTGGCGAGTCGCGTACAATTGCCTGGTGTCAGCATCCATCGCGCATCTAAGTGTGGAGCAGGATCAAGTGTCTGTACCATAGAGCAAATGATCATGTTCAACCTAACACTAAGCAATCAAGAAGTCTGTTACTTTAGCTCGCACCTCAATTAAACAATAAATCAGAAAACCTAGGTTTATCCTATGCTCCAGTCATTCATGATTTGTACTTAGCGTGTCACAACCTAATCTTAGATTGTCCACTACAGTTGGCAAGACCATTTGCTCTGATTTCATACTGTAAGACCCCCAAAACTAGCATTGACTAGTCTGGTAGGGTTATTGGCAATTACCCCAATATAGCTAACTAGTAGCCAACTGGGGAACCAGCCCTCTAAGCAAAATCAGAGTTGATGTGTAGAAATGTGAAATAAATATGAGAAATCTAATAACCATAAAGGAATCATACATTATCCTCAAAACATAGACACAAAGCAACTAATAAAGATAATAACCTGATTAAACCTTGTGTCAACATGAAGATTTATGTCTCAAATAAATCCGTAGTGGCAACCTCTCCACTCTCCTCTTCCTAGAAAGAGGTTTTCTACAAGATGTAATAATTGTACAAGTCTAAAGATTTAATAAGTAAACCTCACAGTTGGGTACAACATGAACAAGTTATTATTGAGCTCGCATATTCGGGTTACTGGGCGTACATGCTTTGGCATTCATTGTTTCAATTTGAATCAACTCTTGGAAAGTGTCAGCAGTCCTACTCTCTGGGTGAACGCTTGAGCTCATGGGCGAGCGTTCGGCTAGAGAGTGAGAACTCTCGGCCAGAGACCCATATGCCTCTATCTAGAATTAGGGTGTGGTACATCTCATCCTAGGCTCCTAATATATATACGCATGCAACATAACAAAACATGCCAACATACAAACTTAAGATATCAAAGGCAAGTTTAAAGCTCTTTAAAAACATTCTTTTTCATTTTAAGGATTTTTTTTTTTTTTTTTTAAGGGGAAGACATTCCATACTCATTCATTGATGGAAAGATCGCGAGCAAAAGGTCTTACAAATAGAGCAAAAAGATCTGAAGCAAATCATATCCGAAGCTACGCGGTTACAGACATCAAAGATACATACATTATAAATCTAACATTCATGACCTATCAATGACATCAACATCTGCTAACTCATGGCTAGTCTTCAGTTTTAACAAAAGATCTACTACAAACTCAATCTAATGAATAGGTAGCTCTTATTCCTCAGCCCTAAGAGCAGAAACCCACATGCCGAATTTCATCCTCCTTGACCCGATAGCTAGGATACTGTTCACATCCACAACCCAAGAGTGTAGATCAAAAGCGAATATCCCGCAGATCATCAAGTGGGTAGATCAAGAGAGATGATAGAGCCTTATTACAAGCAACAAAAACAGGAACAAAAAACCACAAGAAAATAGAAAAAAAGTGACAGGAAATGAATAGGTAAAAACTAGAAAAGAAATACAAGGAAAAAATAGACAAAAGCCAAAAAACCACAAAAATAGAAAGCGACGACGAAAGAAAACACGCCTCAGAGTGAGGCTACTGGAAAGCAACGCAAGGAGGCGATGGACTCGGACGGAGCCTGAGAGCCAGTGGGAAGAGCGCGAGTTGACGTGGGTTTGATGACAGGGGATGGTAGATTGGGCTTAGACCAGTCCGATCCAATAGCCAAGTCAGAACCAGAAAATGACTCGACAGATTTGAGCTCGAGGGCCGTAGGAGAGGGGCCAAAACAAAAGACAAGACAAAGGAGGGGAAAGAGGCGGAAAGGAAGGGGAAAAAATACCGCACAAGGAGGTAGGGAACATCAAGTAAATAGTCTAGCTCATAAGGTGAAGAGAGGGAAGGGAGGCAGCAAAGGATGAGGTTGGAGGGGGAGATCAAAAGTTCTCCACCTCCTCTTGTGCGGCGTTCTCTACTAGGAGAAGAAACCCTAGCAGAGAGAAGCTTCTCCGTCTTGTTCATTTTAAGGAAATATATACATGAACTTGTTAAGGCATCTTTAAAACTTGTAATAGACACAAAATAGGAAGCATAACATAAAATGCTAAATGTTTGGGCAAGAGGTTACCTTAAAAGATTGCAAAACCATCATGATCTCCTCCTTCTCTTTCCAAGTCACTCCTCGCTCTAGGATTAGGGTTTTCTGGTGTTGGTAGAGGTTGAGGATCGAAGGGAGGGGTTTTTATAGGGGGTGGAGGCGTGCCCTCCTCCAAAAATGTGGAGAATAAGTTAAAATTACTATTCAGAGTGTCAAAAAAAGTTTGGGTATTTTGGGGGTGAACGTTCTAGTACTATTTACACAATAGATCAAAGAGTTCAGGTGTACGTTTGAGTATTATCCAATGGCTCAAAGACTGGTCAACGAATGCTCGAGGTAGTCCTCCTAGCAAACACCTGCACTAAGTTGAGGGCGAATGTTCGGGTGGTCCCCTGGTGAACGTTCGGGCATAGAATTGGCTTTGGTATTCTTTGAAAAATTTCAAGGGATTTCAATCACTCATTAGGGGTTTAGGTTTTTGGGTTATAAAACCTTTGGATGACGTGTTTTATGAAAATGTTTTGTTGTGTTTAATTAAATCATTAGTCTTTTAAAATCGGTGATTTTTCGGGGTATTACAAATCATGACTTTCGCATAGAAGAAGAAGGCTCTTATCAATATGAAATGGTCCAGCTAGATGGAGGTCAACTATCAGATGCTTGTTTCCTCACTCTAAAGTTTGGGAAGAAGGCTGGTCGCAAGATTCAAGATGTGGCCAAGTTTGCAACACCTTCTACGGCTTAAAAAGGTGCCTCTTCCCTTCTACCACTGGCCTTGATTCCAACCACGTCCATCTTCACCCCCTTGTCCCTATCCTATGTACATCCTCACACTATAACGCCTCCAAAATTAATTAACTTGTAATTAACTCAAAGTATCACTTTAACAATCTCATGCTTATTGAATAAGTAAACAACCCAAAGAGATTACATCTACTTCGTAAAATAAGAATACTAAGCATCGGAAATAGATGATTTTTATTTTATTTTATCATATTAATCATTGCAACCAGATCATTTATTAAGAATCATCATATTAAATTAAATATTTACGTTATTCACATCACCGCTATAAAGAAGAGTCATATTAAACTTAATTCACAAACGCATATCAAAACGCTAGCCTTGTTTGGCTTGGCACCTTTTTTTGTTTTGTTTTCAAATTCATAGTTTTTTATTTTGTAAACAGATTTGGTATAAATCCACTAACTCAGAATTTTGCCCAATGTCATAAAAATCACGTTTTCTCTTTGAAAACCAAGGAAACAATTGGAATTCACAAGTACAAGGCCAATGATTGGCACTCATAATTGGATTGCACCAACTCCCACATATTGCAATTATTGGCATTAAAGTGAAATAAGATAAATTATGGTGAGAAAAAAAAAAAAAAATTGCTCTATGATCTTGGTGCCTCCCACACACGTTACACTAACAATATACCATTCCTCCTTGTTTTTGTCGTTAAATGGCTGACATTGTGCAAATAGATATATGCATAATGCAACAAATAGGCAACCATCTTCAATACGTTTAAACAAACAATGGTTTACCCCAGCTACATAGTACCAACCCATGCATTACCGTGATCCTACTAACAGGAGATCAAGTACCACTTAAAAGAAATTATCCTTCCTGCAAGTTTAACAGCAAAAGACAAGTAACAACCGGTTACCATTAATGCTATGCCACCAAAAGTTTCTTCAAGCAAATATGAGCACTAACAGTAAGAGTACTCCTAGGCAACATAAACAGCACACGACCGAAGCAAAACAACATCGCATAGCATTATTGACCCACTGGTTGCCCAATGCACCGCTATTACCATGTACACCTACTTCCAGCTCATCGGCCGATGGTGTTGATATATTTTCCAACAACTGATCTTCACAGTGTACTTACCCTTGCTGGGACGTGGGTGGTGACAAATTTTGTAGTAGCTCATCCTCTCAATGGAAACTACCTGGATGATTCTGCAGTAACACTAACACCAGTCATTTATGGATATAATATCAATGTATAAAGAAAACAAATGCATATTAATAGTTGTAAGTAGCTCGTTCAAATTAGCTAATGTTGCATCAATGTGCAAATTTACTATTAAGTTTTCAGCTACCAAAATTAATTCCAAAACATGCCACTTTTTCATTATTTTTATATATATCCCACTAGTTCAAAAGTGTCTACTGTATATGAACATCTAATTATGCATCATTGTCAATGTAGTGTCACAAACAAGGCAACGAACAATCAACGAATTATTGATACAAAATTCAATTCAAAAGCCAATGATAATTTTTCCTCCTATGCAAGTCAAACAACGCAATCATGTATTATTGTATAGGTTAAGCAAAAGTGTTGCATATCTTGTAAAGAGGACACTTGTAAAAGCGCCTCGTGTAGTTCTTGTCTGTTTTGGAAATGAGTAGTCTCATCGTTCCAGCACCACATAAACATTGCATCTTGAGCTCCATAACTAATTTTCTTAACACATAGATGAAGCGAACCAACATGACATACATGTAAAATATAAGTCCAAAAATTGACATAGTAATACAAGAACAATTATCAAAATGGCATAAATATAAATATGAGACCACAACCGACATAATTATAACCAAAATGACATAGACATATAATAGGAGTCCACAACCGACATAATTATACAAAGCAAGTACCAAAATGACATAGACGTATAATAGGAGTCCACTACCGACATAATTATATATAAGAAGTACCAAAATGATATAGGCGTAATACAACTCCATTATCAACATGCCTATACATGGCATGTTCGCATCACACTTGGCACACACACCATGCTGTCCATAGTGAGTATGCTAGCGCACACAATAGTAGTCAAGTACAAGTAAATGTGCTATAATGGCGAGCCATACAAAAAAACACTGTCCCATGACGCAACACATAACATAAACTAATAAACGGTATTGTCGGTACTGTAACAAAACAATAACTATATCACCATAGTTCCATTGCAATACCCAACACCACGTCAGTTCGACATGTGGATATTATCCCACATCAACTGCCCAATCTGGTCCCTAGTGTTTGCCATAGCTAAAGCAGCTTCATCAGAGAAGTCATAGTGGATGGGGTAATCAGCACCATTGCCAAGAATCATAGGAGGGGCATGTTTAAAGAACAGATCACCGCGGTCAGCCTGTCGGATGAAGTTGTGCAGTGTGCAGCATGCGTTGACTACAAGGGGCTGACGACAAACTTTGTACTTGGGCATGCCATTTAGTACATGGAAACGCCTTTTCAGCACTCCAAAGCAGCGTTCAATTACCATACAGAGCGAGGAATGGCAGTAATTGAACAATTCCTTAAATCCTCGAGGGTCACCACCATTTCAGAAATCTTGTAAATGATATCTTTCTTCGCGATAGGGGGGAAGGATTCCTTTTGAGCATGGGAAACCAAAGTCAACCAAGTAATACTAACCTGCAGGTAGACATACACTGTGTGTAAGTTGAAACTAGACAAAGTTATTTGTAAGGTTGACCTTGGTTGTGAAGAGAAGACTCTCACCTTTGGGCAGTGTAGGAAATTCATTTTCAGGTCTAGTTACAGCATCATAGAAAACCCTTGAGTCATTGGCAGTCCCCTCCCAACCGCTATACATGAACGTGAACATCATGTCGAAGTCACAAGCACACACTAAATTTTAGGACACGACTGCCTTTCGCCCTCAATATGCGTTTTGTTTTTTTGCCTGAACCCAAGCTTGAATATGGGTACCATCAATGGCCCCCACACAGTTCTAATATGCAAAACATTGGGAAACAGTTCAATGGTTAGGTAGGTCCCAAATAAATTCACGTACCCACATACTACCAAAAATATACTGCTGGCTTTCATACTTCAAACCAGGGAAAATATTTTGGATTTTCCTCAATGTAGGGGTGCACTCCGTCAAGCTGCCTAGGCCTTATAAGGGTCTTACCCAAGTTGCATAATGCCCTCATCACACGCTTGAAATGGCGTGAAATTGTCTCAGTAGAGTGTTGGAACTGGTCTGCCGCAACCCTCATCCCTTGCAAATGACCAACTATTAGGCAAAGGATGGCCAGTGATTCTTCCACACTCAGTGAGCGAGTATCTTCAAAGTAGTTTGCCCTCAAAACTTCTGCTAAGGAGACAAAAGTTGCCCTCTGCATGCGAAACAGCTCATAACAAGTACCCGGGTGACCAACTAACACTTCTTACACAAATGCAGCACCTTGGAGTGCGAAAGTGCGATGGGGTATCCTATCAACTTCGGATGCTTCATCAAAAGTGTCCTCAATTTGAAACAAAAACAAGAACATCTCTGGGAACCAATCATTGTCATCCATTGCATTATGCTTAGCACCGTAGAAAACGAAGTCAAAGATAGGTGGGTCCATCCTTTACAGACAATTGTAACAATTAAGTCATTTTAGTTGTGTGTTGAATTTTTAGATACCCCGATTGAGAGGGGGCATGTAAAATATAAGAATAATATACATTAGGATTTTAAGTTCAAAAGTCACTGTTAACATGAAATAAAGAATTGGTTATTAGTTTTGTTGTTACCATTTTTGTTTGACTTCAAAAAGGAAAATTGGAATAAAGAATGGATTGAAGGCATGACTAGTCAAAGCTATTGGTTTTGTTTAGATAAAAAAAAATAAACCAAAAATGATTAACCCTTTATTTGTTTGTATTTGCTCAGAGAAAAAAAAAAACAAAAAATGATGTTAATATTTAAAAGCAAAAATGATGTTAATATTTAAAGGGAGTGACATGAGTCAAAGAAAGAAAGATGCATCATTGGCCTTTAGCTTATAGCTTGGATCCTAATCCAAATAAAAAGGTCAGTGAACCAACGACACATGAGCTTTGACAAGATGTAGCTTGGAAGACTAAAACAAATATCTCTATAAAAATATCTATATTTCTTTAACTTAGATCTAGTTTCCTTAAAAAATAAATCTATTTCTCGCTCCGAAAATAAAGACATATATTTGATTGGGATTGTGGTTCAAGTGGTTTTTATTGGTTGTTTGACATTTGTTTTTAACTCAAGTTTGCATTATGGTACCCATTTCCCTATAACCACTTCAAAATGATTGGTATGTTTTGCATTCAAATTGTGTAAACGACATGATATGAGACAATCTAGAATTCATAGGAAATCAACATGCCATTTCTTTTCGCCAATTTACTCCCAACAATGTTAATCGTGCTTCTTCTTTTTTTTCCCTAATTAATGCTACATGCGATGGTTATGTTAGCGGGAAGAGATAATGGTGGGAATTACTCTATAATTTTAGCACTCCAATCACCGAATGATTTGTACGGTGAGCTAATTTCCTCAAACTCTAGTATCCTCAAGAAGTAATAAAAATAAATAAATAAAAAATAAAAAAACTCTACTTTCATAATCACTAATAGGCCACCTGAATGGGGCATTTTTTACCATCACGTTATAAAACTACTAGGGGACCCGAATGTTGGAGACCTACCTATCCATCTACTTTGAAGAAATATGATAAATATAAGAAACATTGCACTAACTCTGTATTGATAAAGTCCCATTTGCATGTGGGATTACAACTTTGTGTACCAACATAGTGGAAGAAAAATAGAGCCAAAAAAAGGGCGGAATTAAAAATACAACCTCAGAAAAACAGAAGAGAAAACATGATTGTAATTTTTGAAAGATTGTTATATTTGATAGTTTAATTTTTTAAAGAAACATATGTGAGTGGTTCGTAGAACTGTAATTAATTAATTTTAAAAAGCAAAGGCAAGTAAGAGGTATGCTTTTGAAAAGTGGCAATATTCTATTCAGATTAAAAATGATGGACATGTCTATCTTACTACAAGTTGTCTAACTGGTACATGCCTTCTAACGTCTTTGTCTTTCTTTTTTCTTTTTCTTTTCAAGCAATGCATATGTATGAAGGTTGGGCGAACCATGACAGTTGCACAGAAAAACAATATAAGGGGAAAATTACAGTTTACCTCTTCAAAATTGACAACGTTTTTTAATTCGAACATCAAAGTTTCAATTTTTGCAATCCACCCCCACAAAGTTTCAATTTTTTTCAATTCAACCAATATTATCCCAAAATTTCCATATTGCCCATGATTTTTTTTTTTTTTTTTTATGAAGAAAAAAAAACAAATTTCGGGGGTGCAAAAATGGCTAGATGGCCAAAGGGGTGGCTACGGCCACCCCGAATTTTTTTAAAATTTTTTTATAAAAAATAAAAA
>NC_081551.1:15211998-15212238 GCF_901000735.1 Corylus avellana | reverse complement strand
CAAAGTTGACAGCGTTTTTCAATTCGAACACCAAAGTTTTAATTTTTGCAATCCACCCCCCCAAAGTGTCAAATTTTTGCAATTTGACCAATTGTATCCAAAACTTCCCATATTGCCCATAATTTTTATTTTTTATAAAAAATTTTTAAAAAATTCGGGTGGCCATCTGGCCATTTTTGTACCCCCAAATTTGGTTTTTTTTTTTTTCATAAAAAAATAAAAATAAAAATAGGGGCAATA
>NC_081551.1:15203231-15211862 GCF_901000735.1 Corylus avellana | reverse complement strand
AAAATAAAAATTATGGGCAATATGGAAAGTTTTGGATACAATTGGTCAAATTGCAAAAATTTGGAACTTTGGGGGGTGGATTGCAAAAATTAAGACTTTGGTGTTCGAATTGAAAAACGCTGTCAACTTTGGGAGGATAAACTATAATTTTCCCCAATATAAACATACAAATTGCATGAGAGTAAACACTACACCATAATTAGATTTTAGCAAATAACAAATAAACAAATTAATAACAACATTCTAAGTTAGACATTCAAAATATATATATATATATATATATATATGTATATATATATATATATATATGAAAATTTGCCAAAGTTGCACACATAAGGTGGCACTAGCTCATTGTCAAGGAATATTACATGCCAAAGTTAAGAATAAACTACAATAACATAACATAAACAACCCTTAGCGATAAGACATAATAGATAAAACAAGAGCATTTGATATGCTCCAACCTAGAACAAGCCAGTGACCAACAGGCTGAAAATTGTCACGACAATAGCAAGGATTTGTTGATACTGCTACAATGACGCTATCCATGCCTTCTTCCTAAATAGAGCCAAAGCTATAAAACTGTTCCAAATGCTCTCGTCCCTAAAAAGGTCAAAGGCCTTTAGGTACCTATCGTCATCCAAATTAAGGGCAATCTCATCCAATAGGCCTATAGCCCTACTCATGCTATTGGAAAAGGACCCACCACTACCTATAGCATCGCCACTGGGCTCCCCACCACTACTCATTCTCTGCTGATCCTACATTGGCATCTCCTTCCTTAAACGGGACAAGTCACAAAACTCTTTTAGGACATCACTTCTAAGGGAGTTAATTGAAGAAGACTCTTTTTCCTTCCCCTTCCTCTTATACTCTGAGCTGGGACCCGAGCTATCCACGGGACGCTTGCCACGCCCATTCCCCCCAATGACTACACCCATATTAGTGGGAGGAGCTTGCACCTCTTGAAATACAACCCCTCTATTAGTGGGAGCAGCATTGTCACCCCCATTACAACTACCACCCCCAGAACCACCAACAATCTGTACACCGTTACGAATACCTGCATTATGCTCATTACTAGCATGCACTCCAAATCACAGTAGTGCGTCATTCAACTCATCATCTCATCACTATCCGGTGGGGTCCTAGTAGAGGAATGCCGAAGCACTCCAGTGGCTGTTGAACCATTGAAAATAAGACCCAATAGTTCGTTGTTGGGGCAACCCTTCCTTCGAAAACACCCAGCCTTCTTGTTAATCTAAAACAGAAATGGAAAAAAATAATAATATCTAAAACAGAAATGGAAAATAATAATAATAAGGAAAATATGTATGGGTTACGTAAGAATCGAAGGCACAACTTGAAATTGCTAAAGGGTTGTGCGAAAGTTATCCTAAGATATTGCTATCATTGAGTTTCTGTTCCGTGGACAGTGTTTGACACTAGGTCCCAACCGAACCCAGTTATGTGATGGAGGAGGTTGGAAAACTCACGGTGGTTCATCCTAAGACGCGAAAATTTTGTCCGACACTAGGTGGCGGTGTAGGTTCGGCCAGTCATTTCGGAAAGTTTGGAAGCAGTAGGCGACCACATGCTAACGTGGACTGACCCATTAACTACTCGGCCAGTGTTAACAAGTTCAACCAGAATTTGCAACAATATGTTTTCAAACTCAGGAGACCAAACTGATGGGTCCTCACCTTCAGCGGGTTCCATCTATGTATATTTACATATATGTACATCAAAATACACCATTTACCACTACAAGAGAAAAAACATCCAAGAAGGAAAGAAACAACGTATGTATACTCTTATCTTACACCTCTTGAAGAGTACAGGTGAATCTAGGTGGCGGGGTCGCTTGCTGCTCCTTGTCCAATAAACCTACACAAAATGATCAAACAGTCACAACTAAGAATATAAACATAGGCAATTTCACGAAGTCAGGGATAGTGTGGAAGGTATTGACGAACCTTCCAAGAGCATGTCCTGGGAGGGGTGCCCATGTCTGTAGATGCAGAACACTGTTGAGTATATGGGTGTTTGCGAGGAGATGGCGGGATAAAGGGGCTGAAAGAGCCGCTATGCGATTCTACAGACCAACATCTATGACGATCTATGTGGTTCTGCATCTGATGAAGGCCTACAATGAATGCTTTCTTCTACCAAGGGGGAGAATTGTTCCCCTATCAACTCAAACGAGTACTTTGGTTGAAAACTGTGTGGGTATTGATGGAGTGAGCAGATGCTCGGGGCTCGGGGTCGAAGGAAGCTCATGAATATGGTATAATGGAAAACACGACCTACTTGAGAAGACGGGCAAATCAAAAAATTGGATTGATATGGCTCACGCACAGTGAAGGGATGAAGAAGGGAGGACACGTGTTAGGGCTGTTAATTAGATTTTGTTAGGGCCGTTAATCAGGAATCACGATGCAACAAGGACGATGGGCTTATAGTGGACTCATATACCACTGGATATATATGAATCACAAACAACAAAAATCAAACGGTTGAGAGCAGTAGTCAAAGCAACCGTCTAGCACATTGGACGGTCAGATTTGCCTTCAATAAATAGGTTTTTTGGTTCTGAAATAAATCTTGGGTGATTGGATTGAATTCTGAAACACTGACCGAGGCACGGGGAAGTGGTTTTTTTTTTTTTTTTCTTGATTTGAAAGTCACTGATCTCAAACTTTGTTACGGTGTAGCATAGTCACACAACAACAATGCACTTGGATCAATCCTGGGCGTTGATCGTTGAGATACACATTCATGGATGAGGTGGCAACAGTTGATTTGGCAAGAGCAATGTGTACACTTGGGGTAAGATGCACGCGATCGAAGCACAAATCCATCTACATCTTAATCCAACGGCCCAGGACGACTAGCTGTAAATCTAACGGTCAAAAATGGCGGTCGAATTACCACAAACGGACAAAATCATGTTTTATGAGGCAAGCTTTATGCATGTGAAGGGTTACGGTAAAAAAACGTGAAGTAGCCGTTTGCGAATCTCCAAAGGCGTGCCATAGAAGATTTTATTCGCCGTACAACCTTCTAGCAGCACAAGAGCCAATTGTGTGCATACTTTGCAAATTCATTTGAAATGGATGGCCGACACATGGTGGGGACATGGTAGAAGTATTCACAATGGAAGGCCATGAATTGTCCAATAAAATTTAATATCATCACTGATATCCAAGTGGGATGGTTGGCGCACCTGTGCATCACACTATAACCAACCCAATTCTGACTTTAGCAATAAATGGGACAACTTTTCAATTCAAATATGTAATGCCAACTCATCCAACGCCTCACGTGCATTCAATCGCCAAGCAAAAGTTAGTAACGTTAGGCAATTAATGCCCATGGGTATCAGCAAATGTCTGGGCTGTCTATTGGAGTCACACGAGTAGGACCCGATTATTGTTTGGACGTTGGGTTTTGGAAACCAAGACAAAAATTTGGACCAGCATGATATTTTGTAGGAAAACATTATCAGGCTACTGTCTCTCTTTAGGTTTTGAACAAGACAAGCCAAACAAAAAACTCACACGGGTTTTAACAAAAAACCCAAAACAAAAACAATTCGGCCCATCCAAACAAGGCCTAAATCTGTGGCTTTACCTAAAAGTACTAATTACCAAAACCAGCCTGTGAAATTCTTGCAATAAGTACGCAAGCAATAATCGGATCAAAATTGTTACACTAAACGGCTGCAACTGTCTCTAGGTTCTCATTACTCAAAATCCTAATTGGCTCCTACAAAAAACATAGATGTTCTATAGGCGGAAAAGGAAAAATGTAAGTCGACTACTTAGTAAACAAGTAAGTTGGTACTAGTGTATTATGATGAACATTTCATTATGCAGATAAGAAGTATCTGTGATGTAACATTCTTTATCAAATTTACGTTCAAAAAATCTCTTTTAAAACATTTTATTGAAGGCATATTTTTAATAAACATCATCATTTAATATAAGATATTTTATACATCTATGAAACTACCAAACTACACAACATGCTTTCATCATTAATACACATGTACTCTACATAGAGTATCTGTATGAACATCACTAGCTCTGCATAACCCCCAGAGTAAGGTTACATTTATCCTGCACATCATCTTTCGGTAAGAACTTGTCCTTATAACCCTTCTTTGCGAGAGCCTATCGCCTTAGCCTCGATACTTAGTGCTAACGATCTGTGAGGTCACATCGCAACTAATGATGTATTGCACTGCCTCCACATATAGTAAAATACACATAGTACCAGTGTCATAGTTCATTATTTTGTTTCACATTCCATTTCATATATGCATATTAACATAATTAAGCAATATTTATAACAATACGTACATCATTTGAGACAACATTTATAAAAGCAATCAACATCACACATTTCATGCTTAAGAAAATTTGATACATCTCAAAATGTTCAAAATCTAACATGGGTTTTCTTTAAAAAACCGTGTATAACATTGTGCAATAAAATGTGTTGGGTCGAATCCCCCCTCCCCGTTCCCTTGTGTTGACATGTCAAAAAAAAAAAAAAAAAAAGATATGTGTTGGGTCAATGTTTAGAAAATGGGAATACATTTTATCCCCCTGAACTATTCACCCATTTGCACTTTGACCTCCAATGTTTAAAAAGTGACACTTAACCCCCCCCCCCCCTCCCCCAAAACTTCCAAATTGTTGCAATTCGACCATTCTGACTTCTTTTTTTTTTCCACAACAAGATAAAAAAAATTAAAGAGTGGTCAGCCACCCCAGTTGGGCCTAGGGGTGGCTTCGGCCACCCCAGACTGGACACCCGTTAATTTTTATTTTTATTTATTTATTTAACTTGGGATGTGGGCATTTTGAGGAAAAAAAAGTTAGAATGGTCAAATTGCAACAATTTGAAAGATTTAGAGGAGAGGGGGGTCAAGTATTACTTTTTAAACATTGGAAGTCAAAGTGCAAATGAGTGGGATAGTTCAAGGGAGTAAAATGTATTTTTCCCTTTAGAAAAATACTAGCACACAAGTAGCTTGCTTACCTTTGTCGCTTAAACTCCCATTTATATTCTCACCGTTTCATATCATCTTATTATTGTGATCAATTGCTCCTAGCATAGTTGATGCACTTTGAGCGCATAAAATGTCCCTAAAGCCTTATGTTTAAACCATAATGATAATATGATGACACTTCCTCAAAACGTTGCTACAAGTGTTTATTTTTCTTATGTTATTTTTAACTAAAATCAAGCTCTCTATATGGGATAAGTTTCGTTGGTGATTTACTTACTAAGTCGTAAACTTATGCATTTAGTTTTTCACTTTATTGCATTACAGACTAGCAAGTTAGTTCCCATGGGTGAATATTAGAGTTATTCCCAAGGATTTGAAGTCACTGAACGAAGTTTTATAGAGACAGATTTATGAGCATTCTTTGTAGACTATTGCAATTCTAAGAGAGTAGTGTATTCCGAATGTTGTATTTTGGAGATTATGTTTTGTATTGATGAGAACGAAACAAATAAAATTAAATTAAATTAAATTAATATTAAAAAAAAAAAAAAAAGGTAAATAGGTTTTTAGCTCAAATCAATAGTACTTTTCCTTCGCATTTATTCTGATATTTTTAACATAGGTGGCACCTCAAGTTAATTACCCGTTACCCTAAGCCCCTCCTCCCCTCCAGAGCCCTGTGAAATCCTAAGGCCCCCTCCTGAGCGCCGCCGCCGCCTCAGGGGAGGAGGGATGCCCGTTGCCTGCATCCCTCCTCCCCTCAACCTCTCCGCTCCGGGTGTTAGTATTTTATTTGATGTCCCTAGTCCCGGTGCCCCCTCTCTTCCCCTTCATCCCACCTTTTGCAAGAGTTCTGTTGATCCGGCTGAGCTTGTTTCTGTCTTTGGTGTTTTCTGTTCTGCTGTGCTTGTATTCTCTCTCGGTGGGTACTGCCTTTGGGGGTTTTCATTCAAACTCTCCCCCTCCCTGTTTGTTTGTGTGTGCCGCCGATCTTCTCCGCGCCCGCTTCGCCGCTCACCGCTCGCTGTTAGGTCTTTTCACGCGCCCCTCCCGCGCCAAGCTTTTTGTGCCACCTTTCGCGGCGGTTTCCAGCCAGCTCGCGATTGGCCTCCTCCGGCTGCCGTGACCCGCTTTGTGTGTTTTTCGCGTTTATTTCCCTGTATTGTTGTTTTTTTTTTCTGTAATTTCTTTTCCTGCATTTGTTTTACTGTTTCTTTTATTTCCCTATATGGTTTTTTCTTTTTGCTTGTAATAAGGCTCTCTCCTCCTACTTTGTTGCGCCCGGTTGCTGTCCGTTATTACTGGTCCAAACCCTTGGGTTGTGGATGTGAACTTTATCCTGGCCTTCGGGTCTAGGAGGATGAGTATCGGCTTGAGGGTTTTGCTCTCAAGGCCGAGGAATAAGTATCGGCTTGGGGGTTTTGCTCTCAAGGCCGAGGAATAAGCGCTACCTATGCATTAGATGGTGTCGGTTTAATGCAGATCTGATTTTTAAACCTGATGATTAGTCATAGGTTAGTGGATGCTGTGTTATGGTTGATTTGGTCTGTTGTTGATGACTGTATCTTTAGCTTCGGCTATGATTTACTTCAGAGTTTTTTGCTCTGTTTATAAGAGCTTTAGGCTCGCAATTTTTATCAATGAATGAGTATGGTACATTTCAACAAAAAAAAAAGTTAATTACCCGTTAATTAATTTGTGAGCGCTATGAGTGACACTCCAAGTTAATTTATAGCCAATTAATTTTGGAGGTATTACACTGGTGGTTGAAGGTTTTTATGTGGCTTGGTTGATAAAGAATAATGAAATAAATCTAATTTGTTTGGGCTCAAGAGTGTTTAGAGACCTCTCCAAGAACAATGAAAAAAATGAGATTTTAAGTCAAGTTCGTTTAAGATTAAAACACTATGCAGCTATCTTTTTCAAATGAGAGTTAATTTCATTTAAACGATATCTACGATTTCGTAAAGATCACATCATCTCGTTCGAAAGAGCTTCAAATGAAAGTGTGATCAAGGCTTTTTGAGGTCATCTCATTCGAATGAATCTCTTTGTACTAGATTTCATACTTTATTGACAACTCGTTTTGGCCTAGTAAACAATGAAATTTGAAACGTTTTGTGAAATACCAAGTTATATCCCTTCGAATAAGATTTTCAACACCACCAAGTTTGCCTAATCAGATGTCGGAATCAGAAGATATGACTATTTTACTCCAACTAAATTTTTCTTGTACAACATTAATAAACTTGAATTTTTTTCTCTTAGACCGGAGTTTTTCACCAACTTAACCCTTAATTCAAACTCGTGAATTTGCCAACACAAAAATAAAACCTAACAAAAAGTGAAGAAAGAACGAGTCTTTGTGGTTGTTGGGTCTTCCTGGTATCGATCCTTGAAAAATGAGACATTTTCGTACTTTGCAACCAAATTGAGACCGACTGAATGACAATTTGATAAAAATATTTGCTTTTACTTGACAATTTGATAAGGTTTAGAATACAAGAGCTAAAAATATTTGCTTTTACTTGATACTTGATATTGATTCGTTTATAAGGTTGTCAAGGCATATGACTTTGGGGCTTTTTTTTTCATTTTTTTTTTTTAATATTTGCCTTCGTCTTGATTCCTATCAGTTCAGAATTTTGTTATGTTTCATGTTCTTGTCATAATTGACTTTGATGGGTTTCGTATAAAAAAATAAAAAAATAAAAAAATAAATAATAAATAAAAAATAAATAAAAATTGGTTCTGCGTTGATTGGTATCTTGGAAATACTTGGGTTATTTATTTCATAAAAAGTCAAATTGGGCTCTCCTCCAAGAGAATTCAATGTGCAGATGATATTTGAAGTGAGATCTTGTGGGATTGCCCCCAATCCAAGTGGACTTGGAGTAAGATTTTGTCTGTGTTAAGATGTTTGTGTAAATATCCTTCATTCTCACAAGCTTTGTTGAATAAAGTGGCAAATTTCATCATTATTCTGTTTCATGTTTTTTTGCAGGTTCAGTTCAATTTCTATGGTGTTGTCATCATCAATTGCTAGGTTGGTCCCTACTCGGATCCAATGTGCACTTTTGCATTGCAAAAGTATGAAAATGTCTCATCCAAGTAACCTCTTTGTCATTTTCCTTAATATTGAATAGGAAAAGAAAAATAAAATGCACGAGTAATTATCTTTTTTTTCATGAACTACGACGTTATGTCAATATCCTTTCATAAACTGTCAACCTTAATGTCCAACCTTATCAGACTACCATTTTCTTTTCAAAACCCTCATTCTGTCAGTCAAACTCATTAAAAAAATTTGAAGTGACCTAAATACCCTAACTTTATAAACAAATTAATATATATAATGTATCTGTACTAGTTTCAATAAAAAAATCAAAAATCAAAATTAAAAAACTAAATAAAAATTAAAACAAAAAAATATAAATATATTAAAATTAAAAAAAAAACACTTATAAAAATAAAAAGTCAATATAAAAAACTAAAAACCAGGTAAAAAAGACTTAAACAAAATATATATATGCAAAATCAGTCAATGTGATTATTTAAATTAAAAATCCATTTGTGTGATATAAAAACAAAAATAATAATAATTCAGAGAT